>NC_067133.1:21962395-22263864 GCF_021347895.1 Acanthochromis polyacanthus | reverse complement strand
AATAATTGGTTCAATTATAGATTTGAATATCTTGAGCCAGATCCTAATGGGAATATTAATGTTTGAAGATTTCTTTATTGCATAGAAAGCCCTTCTTCCCTTCTCTCTGAGATCATCCACGGCCATGTTAAATTTTCCTGTAGGTGTGATGTGTAGTCCTAAGAATGTGTAATTCAGGGTGTGTTCCACCTCTTGAGAGCCCAGGAAAAACCTGGTTTGGTTTCTCTGACCTCTGGGTCGTTTCTGGAATATCATGATTTTGGTTTTGTCCAGATTCACTGTCAGGGCCCAGGTCTGACAGAAGGTTTGCAGATGATCTAGTTGCTGTTGTAGTGCTTCTTTTGATGGAGCCAGCAATATGAGATCATCTGCAAACAGTAGGCATTTAATCTCTGTGTCAGACAGAGTGAGACCAGGAATGTCAGATTGTTCCAGTGATTTAGCTAATTCATATAAATATTGAAGAGGGTGGGGCTGAGACTGCAGCCCTGTTTCACTCCTCGACTCTGAGGGAAGAAGTCTATTTCCATGTTGTTCACTTTTACAGCACATTTCATATGTGTGTACATGGTTTTAATGATGTCATAGACCTTCCCTCCTACACCTTTCTCTAATAGTTTTAGGAACAGACCAGCATGCCAAATTGAGTCAAATGCTTTTCTGAAAAAAAACAAGAGTAGATTTTCTTGTTTTGGTGGACGTTTTGATTGATGAGGGTGTGAAGGGTGTATTTTTTATTTTATTTTTTGTCTGCAAGTCCACTCAAAAATGACACCAACTAACCATGGTGTCATTGCTTAAGCTTCATGTGCAATTTTTTTCTTCTTTGTGACTGTGACCATCACCTGTCCTCATTAATGGCAAATTAACCTATCATGTTTATTTCAAGCTGTTTCCTACATTATGCCATTGAGGGCTGTGCACACCCAAGTGAAACATAAAACAAACACAGGATAGACAGAAAGGTGAGGCATAGACAGTGTTCTAAGAGAAAAGGTGCATTTTATTTGTTTGTGCTCTTGAATTCACACCTTAAAACCAGTTACAAATCTAAGACCCTTCACAAACACCAGATACGACAAAATCCCAACTGGATCAATCATGAAGATGTCAGGAGACCACAAGAAGGATAGATAAAGCAGAGTGAGATCCACAGACACTAACCCAGCAACCTCCACTGACTGAGCGACCGGGGGAACAAACTCTATTGAGTTTTGGTAAGTGCTGGTGTGGTGGGTCTGGCATGCATGAAAACCTCTACCAAAAGGAGGGAGCTGTCTCCTCCAGCCCAAGGAGGTCCACACAGCCCCTCCGCAGGAGCCACAGAGTGGAAAGCCAGCCCAGGAGCCCGGAGCGACCCCCGCCGACACAGCCAGAGCTCCAAGGCCCGCGCAGCAGAACGGGCCATAGCAGACCCCCACGGCGCCCCACCGGCCCACACCTCCACTTCCCCCACGACCACCCGCCCCCACACGCCCCAACATCTTCCTCCAGAGGTTGGGCATCTAAACGAAGCCGTCAGGCGGGCTATGGAGGCCGTGGTCGGGGAGCGACGCGAGCACCCCGAGCCAAAAAACGTCCTGCAGTCTCTTGGCCTGACAAGCCGTGGGATTGGTAACTTTTCTGGAAGTTGCTGAGCCCTGATGCTCTCTCCTCCACAAGCAAAACAAATGTGCACGCGGTTGTGTAGTGCGTAGCTCGCCCACCTCTGCATGGGCTTGCTTGCTGTGCGCGTAACCGTTGATTGACAGCATGACAAAGCTGAAGCTCGAACTTGATTGGTCGGCAGCGACCGGCGCTTTTTGGAATAACATGGGGGTCTATGAGAGGAAGGCGGAGCTCAGGAATAAATTTTCATATTGCGTTATACTAACTTTATATTATAGTATCGAACGAGACTAATACATTTAAGCTTTGTTTAAAAATTATACATAAATTGAAAACAAACGGAAACTCCGGACAGCAGCAAGGTTCGTCTCACGGCGGAGCTGGCTTCTGTGGAGGGTCGACTGGGGGTTTTGTCCTGAGGACTTGTCATCTTCAAGTTTAATTGCTACCAATGCAGGTAATTTAGACTTTTGAGCTGAGGTAGAAGGCTGCGTGTGAGAGGGTGTAAGTGTATGCGTATACTAGTAGGGGTGGCATAGCTCAGTGGGTAGAGTGGCCGTCTCACAACCGGAGGGTTGCGGTTCGACCCCCTGGCCCGTTGTGCTTGTGTCGAGTTGTCCCTGAGCAAGACACCTAACCCCTCATTGCTCCTGGTGGGTCGTAGTTAGCGCCTTGCACGGCAGCTCCTGCCATCACTGGGTGAATGTGATGTATCAAGTAAAGCGCTTTGGATAAAAGCGCTATATAAATACAACCATTTAGTAGTGGTGTGAGATAGTTGGATTAATGTAATGTAGGATATGGAAAAGAGTTTTTTTTCTAGAACATATTACCAACAATTCCCATAATCCAACAAAAACTCAAAGGATATGCTTCTATATACAGTAATAATATTTTCACTTTCCACTCTTATCTCCTTCTCCTGCTCTCGTGTCGCATCCGCAGATCCAGGTCACGGCACCAGGTATAACCCTTTGCTGGAGCTTCCCTGATGCCAGGTCCGACTAGCCCTCGGCCTCCCTACTAAGTCTCTGCGTTGTGTATTTTGTTTTTGTGAAGAGGAAGGCGGAGAGAAGGACCAGGCGGAGAAGCAGAGGGTCTGGGTGGATTTGACTTTATCTTCAC
This sequence comes from Acanthochromis polyacanthus, assembly GCF_021347895.1. Taxonomy (NCBI): domain Eukaryota; kingdom Metazoa; phylum Chordata; class Actinopteri; family Pomacentridae; genus Acanthochromis; species Acanthochromis polyacanthus. The sequence goes on along the minus strand of NC_067133.1, from coordinate 22,261,131 downwards.
CTTTGAAACAGGACATGAAGTTGTCACAATACAAAATTTACAATACAACAGAAGTTCACTTCTCTTATTAACCATAACCTACTCCATGTGAATACAAAATATACAATACAACAGAAGTTAATATCTCTTCTGACCCATAAAGTCCTCCAGTACATGCCTAGATGAAAATGTGAGGGAGTTTGGGGAAACTAGAGGTGTGTGTGTGTGTGCGTGCGTGCGTGCGTGCGTGCGTGCGTGCGTGCGTGCGTGCGTGCGTGCGTGCGTGCGTGCGTGCGTGCGTGCGTGCGTGCGTGGGAGCATCTGAACACGATAGAATGTTTGTGCAAACAACTACAGGCCATTTGCGCCTAAATACGTGTCTGCAGGAATGAGAATGAGACAATGTAACAATTCTGTCTGAACGTGCAAAGTGCGCGCTCAGTATGTGTTTGAATGGGAGGGAATCCTTGGGTGGACAACTATGAAAATAGTGTAGTTTCCCGAGCTTAATATGTTTCTGAACTGCCGCATGCACAGGCATTAAACATCACAAAACCAACCGTGGCTTAACCAATCACTGAACCCTCATATTAACATGGGTTTTAATCATCACATTTGTTGAATCCCCACCTCCAAACCCCTAAGCAACAACTTTTTCACTTGGAGCTAGGGGTTATGCTGCTTACCTTTGAAACAGGACATGAAGTTGTGACCTAAAATGGCCACAACCCACACAAAAGAACACAATCGTGGACAACAATAAACCAATAGCAAGGTCACGCCCTCTGCAGGATTTTGCCAGCAACTACCCCAAAAAAGGAACTGCCTGACTGTATTCATTCACTTCCTTACATATATATATATATATATATACATATACATACAGTGCCTTGTGAAAGTATTCGGCCCCCTTGAACTTTTCAACCTTTCGCCACATTTCAGGCTTCAAACATAAAGATATAAAATTTTTAATTTTTTCAAGAATCAACAACAAGTGGGACACAATCGTGAAGTGGAATGAAATTTATTGGATATTTTAAACTTTTTTAACAAATAAAAACCTGAAAAGTGGGGCGTGCAATGTTATTCGGCCCCCTTGCATTAATACTTTGTAGCGCCACCTTTTGCTGCAATTACAGCTGCAAGTCGCTTGGGGTATGTCTCTATCAGTTTTGCACATCGAGAGACTGAAATTCTTGCCCATTCTTCCTTGCAAAACAGCTCGAGCTCAGTGAGGTTGGATGGAGAGCGTTTGTGAACAGCAGTCTTCAGCTCTGCCCACAGATTCTCGATTGGATTCAGGTCTGGACTTTGACTTGGCCATTCTAACACCTGGATACATTTATTTGTGAACCATTCCATTGTAGATTTGGCTTCATGTTTTGGATCATTGTCCTGTTGGAAGATAAATCTCCGTCCCAGTCTCAGGTCTTTTGCAGACTCCAACAGGTTTTCTTCCAGAATGGTCCTGTATTTGGCTCCATTCATCTTCCCATCAATTTTAACCATCTTCCCTGTCCCTGCTGAAGAAAAGCAGGTCCAAACCATGAGGCTGCCACCACCATGTTTGACAGTGGGGATGGTGTGTTCAGGGTGATGAGCTGTGTTGCTTTTACGCCAAACATATCGTTTTGCTTTGTGGCCAAACAGTTCGATTTTGGTTTCATCTGACCAGAGCACTTTATTCCACATGTTTGGTGTGTCTCCCAGGTGGCTTGTGGCAAACTTCAAACCAGACTTTTTATGGATATCTTTGGGAACTGGCTTTCTTCTTGCCACTCTTCCATAAAGGCCAGATTTGTGCAGTGTACGACTGATTGTTGTCCTATGGACAGACTCTCCCACCTCACCTGTAGATCTCTGCAGTTCATCCAGAGTGATCATGGGCCTCTTGGCTGCATCTCTGATCAGTCTTCTCCTTATTCGAGGTGAAAGTTTAGAGGGACGGCCGGGTCTTGGTAGATCTGCAGTGGTCTGATACTCCTTCCATTTTAATATGATTGCTTGCACAGTGCTCCTTGAGATGTTTAAAGCTTGGGAAATCTTTTTGTATCCAAATCCGGCTTTAAACTTCTCCACAACAGTATCTCGGACCTGCCTGGTGTGTTCCTTGGTCTTCATGATGCTCTCTTCACTTTAAACAGAACCCTGAGACTGTCACAGAGCAGGTGCATTTATACGGAGACTTGATTACACACAGGTGGATTCTATTTATCATCATCAGTCACTTAGGACAACATTGGATCATTCAGAGATCCTCACTGAACTTCTGGAGTGAGTTTGCTGCACTGAAAGTAAAGGGGCCGAATAATATTGCACACCCCACTTTTCAGTTTTTTATTTGTTTAAAATATCCAATAAATTTCATTCCACTTCACGATTGTGTCCCACTTGTTGATTCTTGACAAAAAATTAAAATTTTATATCTTTATGTTTGAAGCCTGAAATGTGGCGAAAGATTGAAAAGTTCAAGGGGGGCGAATACTTTCACAAGGCACTGTATATATATATATATATATATATATATATATATGTATATATAATATACATATATGCGCGATTAAGAGCAGGTGAGCCGATCCCAGCAGCACACAATGACAGAAAAGAGAGAGAGAGAGAGAGAGAGAGAGAGAGACCAAAGGGGGTCCAGGCAAGGACTGAAGCAGGTATCCTGACATATTGACATGACATTTCATACTCAATAGCAATGTTTATCTAAGGCAGGGGTGTCAAGATCCGTTCCTGGAGGGCCACTATCCTGCATGTTTTAGATGTTTCCCTCTTCCAACACAGCTGATTCAAATGATCAGGCTCGTTATCAGGCTTCTGCTGAGCTTGATGATAAGCTGATCATTTGAATCAGGTGTGTTGGAAGAGGGAAACATCTAAAACATGCAGGATAGTGGCCCTCCAGGAACTGAGTTTGACACCCCTGATCTAAGGCATGATTATAACACAGACAGTGAATACCAGGAAAAGTCTGCTCTTTCTCTGCCTCAGTCTCCACCTGTCAGCTGGATAATACAGTAGAGGAAGAGGGACAGAAAATGTGGATGGAGGTGTGAGAAAACATTAGAAGAACTGCTATGTACATTAAAGTCATTTTTATTTTGAAATGTTTTGATAAAGTCACGTGCTGTGTCATAAGATTGGATATGCACTGTTTCACGGAGGGATGTAAGGATTTTTTCCTCATCAGGAATGTCAGTTGAAGCTACACAATCCACAATCTTTAGCACTTCCTCCACAAAGGACCTTTGCTGTTGTGTCCTGAGAAATGAGGAAAAAAATATCTTTCAGTTTAACTTTTTTGTGATTTCCTGGCTTTATGGAGCTAAAACAACAACTCTCAATTTAGAATTTTTAAAAATTATTTCTATTTTAGATTTTACAGCATGTCCACTGTACTGGACAACAGAGCAATATCACTGTTAAAAAACAATGACAATTCGCCATGTTGCGATTGCGCGAAATCACGCAAAATCAACCAATCTCCGCGAATTTTGCGCGGCCTTGCAATTTTGTCCAATCACCGCAACTTTTCCGTAATTGTGGCCCGCCTCCCATGAGTTCCACCAATCATAGCAGCTCCCAGCACAAACGTAATGCGCGTACATCACCGAATTCACTTCCTGTTTATGGTTTGAAGATGCAGACACGTGCGATACTAATGTCTCTCATTTACCAACAAAAATTACTGCTGAAGACCGTGATAGACAATTAATTCACTGATGTTCTTTACCAAAGAGGAGCTAAACTGTTTTACAACCGTGCAATATTGTGGTGGAATACAAAAAAGAAAAAAATCATCCATTGATACACACTTTTTTCTTAACACGAAACAGAACGGCTGAAATGAGCGGACAGCAGACCTGACAAATCACCATGATGATGGAAACTGTTGCATCCAGATCCGTTAGAGCACTGAAAGCACCACTTGGAGTCCTTTTTCACCACGTAGAGTCTGTTTTACCAGGTCGAGTCTCTTTTTACCACCCCGAGACCTCTTTTGCCACCCTGAGTCTGTTTTATCATGTAGAGTCTTTTTTCACCACCTGAGAGTCCATCAGGAGCCTGTTTTACCATCGGGAGTCGCTTTTCCCATGTAACATCAGGAGTCCAACCGGAGGAGTCTGTTTCACCACTTGGAGTCTCTTTTCCTACTTGGAGCCCCCTTTCACCATCACAGGCAAGAGTACTCCTGCACCATCAGAATCCTCTGTTCGAAGAACAAACTCTCCTTTGTCATCAGAGGCTTCCAACCCAAGAGTTCTCCAGACTCCGAGGCTCAACTCTGTCCACCGTTGTTCTGACCCACATCAACAAAGGCCGACTGGACCATGCACCGAAGCATCATCATCATCATCATCATCATCATTGTCATCACGGCACGCAAGTACCTTTCAGTCACTGGAACTTGGTGCAACTTCCTCAAATTATCTTTTCAAAGATAAAGTTTACAGGCTAACAGAATAGCCTACTACCAAATTGACGGCTGCTTTCAGGTGTGGTCTAGTTATCCCTTTTCCCTCAGAACTCCATATTTCAAGTGTAATATTAATCCCAGTGTTACATTGAAATATTGTGTTCTCTTCCTCCCTTTTCCCATCATTCACATCTCACCATCTTATTTGTTTTGTGTTGTTGTTGTTCGTCTTAATGTGTGTTATTGTTGTTGTTATTATTTAGTTTAACTTAATAAATGTACACAAATATAAGTTCAGTGCCTCAATTGTTTTGTTGTTTACATTTTGGTCCCTAACTTGCATAGATTCCAGCTACCTCAATTTTATACATAACCTCTGAAGCTAAATAATTCCCCTTACAATTCCTGAAGCTCTTCTTGACAGCGCAGCAAGAAGTGTTTCATAGGCTAATTATTATATTTGTCTATTCTAAATACTTCGCTGGTCGAATATCAGGTAGACTGTATAATAATTCTGTATAAAACCCTTAACCCCATTTGAGCAAACATTAACCCTACATTAATATTGGTGGAGAAACATTATTATAATCTTACGGTTATAATTGGTGGAAAAAACATTTACAAAACACATATCAAGAAATCTTACAATTTTCGAATAGAACTTTCTAAATTAAACTGAACAGCAACATAAATTAATCTCTCAATAGTCTGGAGGCCTGTGTAGCACAAGTTTGAATCTGGTAGCTCCTCCTCCTTTTGTTCTGCCCTTCCTCTTTCTTTTCTTCATTCATTAAATTCTTCTTGGTCTTTGCGTGGTTGCAGTCTACCTTCTCTGGCATATGCCTGGCCCCATATTTTTGGAACAATGCTTCTGATTGTGGAATCCTCTTTTTAATGGGTGACTCATACTCTTTTTCACTCTCTTCACTGTCGTCTACTCTTTTGTCAGTGTCTTCAGGTTCTAAGTATCAGGAGCTAAGTTGCCAGATTCAGTTTGAAGTCCAGGAACTGTTCAGTGTTTTTCATTGAGTGGTTAAGCACTATGCTTTCAGACTTGTATTGGATCCAGGAATTTGTGATGGTAACATCAAAGAAATGAACAATCACATGCACGTCCATTTCTTAGGTCTGCTAGCCAAGTGATAGATGACTTTCTGTGTGAACAGTTTCAACCATGCCAAGGACTGATGCTGCCACCATTTCCCATTCTTTGACCAGCAAATGTATCCTTCCCTTGATATACTTAAAAGTCCAGCGTCAGACCAACTGGAGAAATTAGTACATATACCTTCCAGCCAGTAGGGTGTGGCTTGCATGGAACAAACTGCCTGATGATGGGACAGCGGCCCGCAAAAGGGATCATTTGCTCATCGATGCAGACTTTCCTTGGTTTTGGGAGGCTAAGGCAGCCTTGCCTTATTCACTCCAGAATGCCTTTCTTCTTTGTTCCCTCTGTTTCATCCAGGTCATCGATAATCTTCAGTGAGTTTCTGAACTTGAATAACCTTTTCCTTGTCATTTTCCGGCGTCGTATTGGCATTTTGGTTTTGTTGGCCCAAAGCATTTTGATTCTGGGAAAGAAGACAAAAGAAGATGCTCATTTCGTCAGTGATGGTGTTTAGGGAGACAACCTTTGTCTGTAACTCTCTCTGATTTGTGAATATTGCCAGATCTGAACCTTCCTCAACTATTCAGTACAAAATCCTCTCTTACTCAGGTCTGCCCCCTACAATAGTGTAAAATTTACAGTTTTTCTCAGTTCCTTTTGCATTTCTTGAATCATCCTCAACATTTGCAAAACAGTAAGTGCATTTCTCAAAACAATTCATACAAATACCATAACACCATGGATTACCTGCAAAGGCTAGTCTCTTGCCCCAAATGCCTTAGTTCATCTCTCAAAAGTAAATATCTGTGTCAATGAACATGTCATTGCCATCAGAATGACAAGTCCTTGTGTCATTGTGTATGGATAAGACAGTCAAATTGCTTAGTCATGTTGTCATTATAACAGTGTACTCTGAAGGGATGTTTTTATGTAAACTAAGGCTAAAGTTTTTATGACAATTATTGTAAATTGTAAGTTACACCTTAGTGTATGTGGCAGATTGATTGCAAGAGACTGGACAAAATTCAGATTAACGCTTTTACTGTTTGCATTATAATTTGTTGACAGACCATGTCTGAAAAAACAAGAAAACAAAAGTTAGACTCTCCAGAAAAACGCGGGCAAAAATCCTTGATTACGCGGGCTAAAATCCTTGATTATGTGAATAAATATGCAGGGTTTTTATGCCATTTTATGTGGGGAAATTGCGGAAAGTTATAAAGTATGCAAATAGTTGTGAAATATGCAAAAATATGCGCGATTCACTTGCCATCTGGATGTGGAGGGATGTGTCCTCTAATCAGACACTGGGGCTGAATCCCAAACCGCCCCATACACACTCCCCCTCCACTACCGAGTGTCACTCCAAAAGAAGTCACACTCGCAGCTGTGGAGGGCACCTATTATTGAAGGGGGAGGGTATAAATACGATCGTCAGGAATGGGACGCCCTGTCGCCTCACCGGAAAACGGAAGACGTCATCGCCATGGTAACACAAAGACACCCACTGTGCATGGCTGTAGCGCTGTGGCACAGGTTGCAACTAACAAGGATCGCTGCTGCTTCCAGAAGACAAAAGCATCCCACTTTTTTTTCACTCACGTTTCACTCATGTTTTCCAATCCTATTATCTGGCATTTCAAATCCAACAAATGAATGAATGAATAAATGAATTCTGTCAGTTGTGTTCAAATTTTAAGGTGTCAGGGGGTGCACAATTAAATCAAACGTCAGCAGAGAAGAAGATTTGTTTCTTTTGTTGTATCTTTTTACACCACTCGTTTTGTGATATTCTGTCAGTGTGAAAAAGGCGTGGAAGAAATAATGGACGCATGTGGAACTTACATCGATATGTTGTTTCCTCCTCCATTTCGACGTTGCACTTCCTGAAAAAGTTGTCCAGAGTGAGCATCGATGCAGACTCGCTATTTAAGGGCTGAACAGTCCACTCACCCTCCGCACTACGCAGTTTGGGACGGCCCTTAATATGGAGGACCCTCCGCGGGAACGCGCAAACGGAGGGGTAGTGTGTTGGGATAGTGTGTAGGGGGCGGTTTGGGATTCAGCCTGGGACTGCTGCTGCGGGGTTACTGGACTGACAGCCTGTGCTTTGCGAGGGGGAGAAGCTCACAGAAGCACCTGCTGCTTGTTGAGGACAGTAATTGCAGAATGATCCGAGTTTTCCTGTCAGTCTCCAAAACGGCAGAAAAAGTCGCTAGACTTGTGGCTAGTCGCTTTTGACAAAAAAAGTCACTAGGACGCTTTGGAAAGTCGCTAGATTTAGCGAGAAAGTCACTAAGTTGGCAACACTGGTGCCGCGCTCTGCATCAGCTCCTGCTTCTAGTGTGTGTGTGAATGCGCGAACTGATGACGTCAGGCCGGGCGTCACATAAAAACTCACTCACAATTCCATTTATATTGGTTATAATTTTCTCATTTTATGCGGAAATTGTGAAATCAAGCGGGACCCACATATTTCTTTTATTTCGTGGAAATATAAGATTCTTGAGGGAATTATGTGCTGTTTTGCGGGGATTATGCGGCCTTTTGGGAAATAATTGACCCCCGCATAATCAGCAGCATTTTGGTGATTACAGTTTTTCTCAGTCGCTTTGGTTCATTTCTCAGATCAGAATTAAAATTCTCTAAACTCCTTGTTCAGTCTTCACATCATCGTGTCACTTGTGCACATCAAGAAAGCAGTTTCTCATTTTTTTCAACAAGTTGCAAATGCTTTGGTCCATCCATGCGAATGATTCTGTACAATTCTCTGCTATTTCCTACATTATCAATTGCTTTTGTCATGTTGATCAAAATGTATTATCATGGGTCTCTGTTGAATAGTCTCAGCTCTCACAACACTTAGGCATTAATTAAGTTAATTAATTAAGTCTTTACATGCAGAATGGTTGAACATGTTATCATAATGTGTCAGGATGTTTCTATACATTTCTATACAAACACACCAATTCAGGACAGATTTAGAAAAAAAAATCTAAATCTGTCCTTAATTGGTTAATTGCTCCCAGGTAAATCTTGACTTTCTCTAATGAAGGGAAATGTGTGAAGGGTTAGAATTTTCTGAACTCGTTCAAAGACACAAGAGAATAAATTTCTGATGTGATGAGAAATTGTGTGTAATTCCTACAGCACTGGAAGTACAGTTCTCCCTGAGGAGATTGTCCTATGTTCACATTTCTACTTTTATTTTTTTGTTTTTTCTTTGTGCTATGCAGCGCTGTTTTCCTTTCTGTATCAATAACATGGTCTGTCAAGAAATTGTAAAAACAGTAAAAGTGTAAACTGAATCTTGTCCAGTCTCTTGCAATCAATCTCCCACACACAAAGGTGTAACTTGCAACTTTCATCAAAACTTACGTATAAACCATCTTCAGCATCAGAGCCTTCCACCAGAGTAACTTTTATATTGAGAGCATGACTAAGCAATTTTCATTGACACAGAAATTTAATTTTGAGCGATAGACTAAGAATTTTGCACAAAAAACTGGCTTTTGCAGGTAATCCATGTTGTTTTGCTACTTGTGCGATGTGTTTTGAGAAATGCACAAACTGTTTTGAGAATTTCAATTCTGATCTGAGAAACGTACTAAAGCAATTGAGAAAAACTGTAATGTGGGAATTCATGCGATCGCATAATCGCGTTTTTCTGGAGGGTCTAAAAAGTAGAAATGTGAACACAGGACAATCTCCTTAGGGAAAACTGTACATGCTGTGCTGTAGGAACGACTGTGCAGTCTTCTTACACCTCCTGATGTTCCTGTCTGGTGGGCCACAAATTCTCATCCACATCACGAATATCTTCTCTTGCGTCTTTGAGCAATTTAAGAAAATCCTAACCCTACACACATTTTCATTCGTAGAGAAAGTCAAGATTCACTTGAGAGCAATTTACCAATTCAGGACAGATTTAGAAAAAAAGTCAAAATGAAATGTATAGAAATATATTTGACATATTATGACAACTTGTTCAACCAGCTTGCATGTAAAGACTTATGTGATGAACTAATGCCTAATTGTTGTGGAGGGTGATACTATTCAACAGAGACCCATTATAATACATTTTGATCTACGTGACAAAAGCAACTGCTAATGTAGGAAACGGCAGAGAATTATACATAATCATTTGCATGGCTGCACCAAAGCATTTGCAATTTGTTCAAAGAAATGACAAACTGCTTTTTTGATGTGCGCAAGTGACACAATGATGTGACGACTGAACAAGTAGTTTTGAGAATTTCATTTCTGGTCTGTGAAATGTACCAAAGTGACTGAGTAAAACAGTAAGAGGTAAAATGAAACAAAGCTATAAACAACTATTTATTTATTACAGTAATTACTTTACATAGAAAATACATTCCATATAGGATAGCATTACTTTTAAACCGAGAATTCTACTGAAATTATGATTTTACCTTGCTGACATATTTCGACATGTTTCTACATGTTTCGACGGCATCTGCTGTCTTCTTCAGAGCGCCATCTGACATATGATGATGTGTCCTTTTTTGTTTTTATTTTATTTTACTGAATTGTCAGTTTAAAAGTAATGCTATCCTATAATAAGAAATAACAAAATGAACATTATCAAGTTACATTCCATATGTTGGAAGAAATGGGTTTTTGGTGCAGAAAGCAATAATTTCCAGTCCACAAATGGATAATGAGAGTGGCAGCCCTCAGCTGCTTGGTTTAACAGTGTGATCTCAGCTCTTGTTATAAGAGTGCCAAATTGTGTGCTTTCCACATAGAAAGCTACTCTATAAGAAATCAGAATATGCCAAAGTTGAGGGTTTGGCAAGGTTTTGGGAAAATGATTAATGAGAGGGAGATACAGAAGCAGAGGGACAGGTGTGACACGGTGGATTGACAGAAGAGAGATGGGAATGGCCAAAAGTGAGAGAGCTAGATCAAGCAACAGATAGAGAGAACAAGAGAAACACAAGAAAATCCCTGACTGATAGACTGAATGAAAGGGAGTAGAGGGAGAAAACCAAGAGTGGGCACCAGCAGCTGTGACCTCACCCTTTGCTCTTCTCAGTGGCACTGGCTCCCAGCAAATTGCTCTTTCGCTGAAAAATGCCAAGTGCACCACATTCCTCCGACCACACAAAGGCCCTCCCTCAACTCAACTGAAGAGGCAAAATTATACATGGGATAATTATATAAGTAGGCTGGGTGGTGCAGACAGGGACCCTCAAATGTGTATTGCTCTATTACAGTTGTGTTAAAAATTATTCAGACATTTATTCTTCATCTTGTTTATAATCACATTAAATAATGACATGTCAAATAGACAAATACAACTGAAATTACAACAAAAATGTTTGTAATATACCAATTAATGGCCTTTCTTTACCTGGCCTCAGGTATCGCACAGCAGTTGCAGACAGTAACCTCTTTCTACCACGCCCAGGTAGCGTTTCCACTGTGCCTTTAGCTTTAAACTTGCGGACTATGCTCCCAATTATGTCTCTTGAAATGTTTAGCCTCTTTGCTATCTTTTTATATCCATATCCTTGCTTATGAAGTGAAATGACCTCCTCTCTGAACTTTTTTGACCATTCTTTGGACTTCACCATGTTGCAAAGATGTCATTAACTGCCAAGAAGAGCCATGTGTCACAGTCCTTTTAAATCTGCTTAATTGCTGCTCATTAGGGTTCCGTTCACATCTACAGGTGTTTTCATCAGCTGTTTGACAACACCTGATGGAAACCTCTGTTCTTAAGAGTGGTGGACTAGGGGGTTGAATAATTTTGTCAATGAGGTAATCACAGAAAGGCCATTGATTGGTATATTACAAACATTTTTGTTGTAATTTCAGTTGTATTTGTCTATTTGACATGTCATTATTTAATGTGATTATAAACAAGATGAAGAATAAATGTCTGAATAATTTTTAACACAACTGTAATAGAGCAATACACATTTGAGGGTCCCTGTCTGCACCACCACTACTGTGGGGTTTGAATAATTTTGAACACAACTGTATATTTATGTTATCAGATAAAAAAGAGGCTTTTACCTTAGTAGAGAAGGCAACAAAATATATGTGACTTAAGAAAAGATCGTCATGATTGAGAATAACAGGTATATGGACCTAAAGTGGAATTGCTAGTGCTCAGGGCATGTATTGCGAGCTTCAGAATGTGTGTGCATTGTTATCCTGCTTTTTAAGACAGGGCAGAGACTTTTGGGGGGGTCTGCCAACAATGCAATATTATTGTTGTTATTATGATTCTCATGGCTGCACAGTGACATAGTGGTTAGCACTTTCGCCTTGCAGCAAGAAGATCTCCGGTTCAAATCCCGGCCTGGGCCTGGGATCTTTCTGCATGGAGTTTGCATGTTCTCCCTGAAAACATGCGTGGGTTTTCTCCGGGCACTCCGGCTTCCTTGCACAGTCCAAAAATATACTGATATCTGATAACTCTAAATTGCCCGTTGGTGTGAATGTGAGTGTGATTGTTCGTCTGTATATGTAGCCCTGCGACAGACTGGCGACCTGTCCAGGGTGTCCCCTGCCTTCGCCCGAGTCAGCTGAGATGGACTCCAGCACCCCCAGGGACCCTAGTGAGGATAAAGCAGTGTACAGAGAATGGATGGATGGATTATGATTATCATTATTATTATGACAGTCACTTTGCATTTTACTGCGCATATGTTATGAAGATGTGAAAAATAGAAACTCTTGTCTTTATACAAATCAGTATTTTAGAAAGACACAGTGCACAGTGCTGCACAGTGGTCAGTGCTTATCACTGTCACCTTGCAGCTAGAAGATTCACTGCTTACGGAGTAGTCCAAAAACATGCTGAGGTTAATTGATGATTCTAAATTGTCCATAGGTGTGAATGTGAGTGTGCTTGTTGTTGGGATAGACTGGTGAGCTGTCCAGGGTGTCCCCTGACTTCACCCTCAGTCAGCTGGGATAGACTCCAGCCCCTCCAGCCCACCCCCACCCCGACCCCCACCCTGACCCCCACCCTGCGACCCCTAATGAAGATTGAGCTGTGTATAGATAATGGATGGATGGATGGATGGAGGACTGAATTAAAATATTCTTTAAAAGGTATAATTTATATATTTTTTTTCAAATTAGTCTCAGAATGTATAAATACTACTTTGGTTATAAGATCACTATGCCCTTTAGACAAGGCAGGGTCTACTTTTCGAGACAAGAATTTAACCAGTGTCTGTCTCAGCTGGCCACCAGCCAACTTCCCCTGGAACCGTGGCCTTGGCTCTGGGTGTGTCTCCAGTCACATGGGACAGCACAGAATAGACTATTGTTGGTCATACAAGACAGAAAGGCAGACTCAAGATGGTAGGAGGAGAAATTAACTTCTTACGAGCAAGCAAAAAGCACATGGACAATCTATTCCCCCTGCATGCATGTTTACTGATGCAAAGTCTCTGGACATTTATCCACATGCACGCACGCACGCAATTCTGACGCCATACGCACGCACGCGCGCACGCACGCACGCACGCACGCACACGCGCGCGCGCACACACACACACACACACACACACACACACACACACACACAAAATAACCTCTGTGGCTTAATCTTTCCTTTAGTTTTTCCATAAACACACAGGCACGTAACATGACACAGAAAGCAAACATCTTCCCAACGACAACAATGTTACAAGTTTAACATGTGACAAATTCACCCAGATCCTTTCATTACCTTCTTCTGACACTAAATAAACCCCTGAAATGTCATTTCCTTTCATCAAAATTATACATTTAATTTTTTTGTACATGAAAATAATATTTCATGAGATTAATATAGCAACAATGTATCTCCATGGCTTTGCCTGCTAAAGTATGAGGATCTAAGACTCCCTTTCCTGCGCCTATCCTGCGCCTAAGACTCCCTTTTCTATGAACCTCATTCATTTCCCGAGCCTCTCTGACCAGTCTGGTGCCGGGGACAGCGGTGGCATCGGCGTGCCAGGTGTCGTTCGTCCGTGCGCGGAGTACATCACTAGTCCCGCTGAAACGGAGGCCTCCGTGGACCTGGCGGGGCTTGTTCTACTGTCCCGCTCTTCACGGAGAGCGTCTAGGAGGAAGAACCGAGTTGCAAGCAGCGGACAAAGCTTTGAAATCCCTCTGTGTAAGGTAACCAAGGGGGCATGTGCTGGGAAGAGTGAACAGGACTTGTCCCACTCACGCAAACCATGTCACACTGCTACTGCCGCTAAACAAAAGCAGTGTAGACTATTTCAGACTTTAAATCACGCCAAAGTAATCTGGGACCCTAAGGTGAAACCTAAAGGTGTATTTGGGGGTCACCTAAACATATGCAGTGCTCGTCTGAAACATGAACAATTAGAGCAGTTGCTGACAGATTCTAATCTGGACTACTTGTGCCTTTCTGAGACTTTTTTGAAGCCATATCATTCAAATGATGTTGTTCATATCCCAGGATATACTATCTACAGGTGTGATCGTATCCAAGGTAAAAGGGGCGGTGTAATGATCTATGTTAAAGATCGGTTTCAGTGCTCCAAAATTGAATTAATGGGAGACGGTTTAGAATGTGTGGGAATAAAAATAAGACTGTCTCCTGAAATGACATTTTCTGTTGTATAGGCCTCCAATACCTCTAAAAGCAAATGATGTATTTTTTGAACATCTTACTAATATTTAAAAAAAATGTGACACCAAAGAGACCCTCCTGATGGGAGACTTTAATATTAACTGGCTTGATAAAACAGAGAGAAGGAAATTAAAGGAAATAACACAAAAATTTAATTTTACACAAATTATGGATAGGGCTACTCGAATTACTAAGACCTCCCAAAGACTCATTGATTTAATTTTTTACCAGTAAAGCTGATCGGATTACTAAAGCTTATAATTGAATAACAGGTCTATCAGACCATAATATTACCCTAGTGGCCAGGAAGCTCCCAAAAGCGCGTTACCGAAATGTAAATATATTAAACTCAAATGAATCTGTGTCATATATTCCTACACACGTGGACAAAATTGTTGGTACCCCTCAGTTAAAGAAGGAAAAACCCACAATTCTCACTGAAATCACTTGAAACTCACAAAAGTAACAATAAATAAAAATTTATTGAAAATTAAATAATCAAAATCAGCCATCACTTTTGAATTGTTGATTAACATAATTATTTAAAAAAACAAACTCATGAAATAGGGCTGGACAAAAATGATGGTACCCATAACTTAATATTTTGTTGCACAACCTTTTGAGGCAATCACTGCAATTAAACGATTTCTGTATTTGTCAATGAGCGTTCTGCAGCTGTCAACAGGTATTTTGGCCCACTCCTCATGAGCAAACAGCTCCAGTTGTCTCAGGTTTGATGGGTGTCTTCTCCAAATGGCATGTTTCAGCTCCTTCCACATATGTTCAATGGGATTCAGATCTGGGCTCATAGAAGGCCACTTTAGAATAGTCCAACGCTTTTCTCTCAGCCATTCTTGGGTGTTTTTGGCTGTGTGTTTTGGATCGTTGTCCTGTTGGAAGACCCATGACCTGCGACTGAGACCAAGCTTTCTGACACGAGGCAGCACATTTCTCTCCAGAATGCCTTGATAGTCTTCAGATTTCATCGTACCTTGCACACTTTCAAGACACCCTGTGCCAGATGCAGCAAAGCAGTCCCAAAACATTACTGAGCCTCCTCCATGTTTCACCGTAGGGACAGTGTTCTTTTCTTCGTATGCTTGGTTTTTGAGTCTATGAACATAGAGTTGATGTGCCTTACCAAAAAGCTCCAGTTTGGTCTCATCTGTCCAAAGGACATTCTCCCAGAAGCTTTGTGGCTTGTCAACATGCATTTTTGCAAATTCCAGTCTCGCTTTTTTATGAGTTTTTTCAGCAGTGGTGTCCTCCTTGGTCGTCTCCCATGAAGTCCACTTTGGCTCAAACAACGACGAATGGTGCGATCTGACACTGATGTACCTTGGCCTTGGAGTTCACCTTTAATTTCTTTGGAGGTTGCTCTGGGCTCTTTGGATACGATCCGTCTCTTCAATTTGTCATCAATTTTCCTCTTGCGGCCACGTCCAGGGAGGTTGGCTACTGTCCCGTGGGTCTTGAACTTCTGAATAATATGAGCCACTGTTGTCACAGGAACTTCAAGCTGTTTAGAGATGGTCTTATAGCCTTTACCTTTAAGATGTTTGTCTATAATTTTTTTTGGATGTCCTGGGACGATTCTCTCCTTCGCTTTCTGTTGTCCATGTTCAGTGTGGTACACACCTTTTCACCAAACAGCAGGGTGACTACTTGTCTCCCTTTAAATAGGCAGACTGACTGATTATGAGTTTGGAAACACCTGTGATGTCAATTAAATGACACACCTGAGTTAATCATGTCACTCTGGTCAAATAGTTTTCAACCTTTTATAGAGGTACCATCATTTTTGTCCAGGCCTGTTTCATTAGTTTGTTTTTTTAAATAATTATGTTAATCAACAATTCAAAAGTAATGGCTGTTTTTGATTATTTAATTTTCAATAAATTTTTATTTATTGTTACTTTTGTGAGTTTCAAGTGATTTCAGTGAGAATTGTGGGTTTTTCCTTCTTTAACTGAGGGGTACCAACAATTTTGTCCACGTGTGTATGACAAATATTGAGCAGTTTGAAGATGAATTGAGAAAGGTAAATTGGTTAGACATGGTAAGCTGTAAAGACAGCAATACTGCATCTAATGATTTTATATAAATGCTCCAGACTCTTGTCTGCAAATATTCAAAAGTTAAAAAAGCAGAATTTAAGGGGAAAATTTCCCTTCCCTGGATAAATAGTGATATATGGAAATTAATGCGAACTTGAGATTCAGCACTAAAAAAGTATCTCAAAACGGGGTTAACAACTGATCGACTAATCTATAATGGCCTTCGAAATAAAGTAATACAGCAACTTAGGCAATCCAAAGCAACATTTTTCCTCAATATGATCAAACAAGCTAAAGGAAATACTAAACAGCTTTGGCAAACAATTGACAAACTAACAGGGAAAAGGCAATCAAACAGAACAAATATAGAGTTAATAATAGATGGTAATAAATGTTGCAATGATGGTCCAGTAGTGGCAAATCACTTCAATAATTATTTTATTGATTCAGTTCATGAAATTGTGAAGAATAACTCTGGACCCTCTAGTTTATTTTCAGTACCTCAGCCCTTAACCTATAGTAATGAGATGGCTTTGTGCCTTAAATATATCGATCATTCTAGAGCTGATGAAATAATACAATCTCTATCTAAATCAAAAGTAAAAGATTTCTGGGGGCTAGATATTTCCCTTATTAAACAATATAGGGAGATTTTAATTCCAACTATAACACAAATAATCAATAAGTCAATTGATGAAAACTTGTTCCCCAGTGTCTTCAAAACTGCAGTGATAACCCCAATTCACAAATCAGGACGTAAAAATGAAATGGCAAACTACAGGCCAATCAGTATTTTGCCTGTAGCATCGAAAATTCTTGAGAAAGCCATTGTTGAGCAGATAACAGAACATTTAAACAAGAATAATTTACTACACCCAATGCAGTTCGGTTTCCGACGCAATTATTCCACAGATGCAGCTTGCTGTTGTCTAACAGAAAACATAAGGGCAAGCTTGGATAAGGGGGTTACGGTGGGTGCAGCGTTCCTGGACCTACGAAAGGCCTTCGACACTGTGACCATCGTGTCCTACTGTCTAAGCTTTCCCAATATAATCTGTCCTCTGACACTTTGCAATGGCTTGAATCATATATTTCTGGCCGTGTGTAGTGTGTCAGAACAAACAATTCAATGTCCTTCTTTAAGTCCTGCACAACTGGGGTCCCACAAGGGTCGATTCTGGGTCCCTTGTTGTTCAGTATCTATATTAATGACCTCCCGGCTGTGCGCAGAGAGGTAGACATCATCACGTATGCAGATGATGCCATCATCTATGTACATGGAAAGGATGTGGAGCAGGTGGCATCAAAACTGTCCTTTGTAATGAACATGATTAATAATTGGCTCAAATCTTCTCA
The DNA here is from genome assembly GCF_021347895.1 of Acanthochromis polyacanthus. NCBI lineage: Eukaryota > Metazoa > Chordata > Actinopteri > Pomacentridae > Acanthochromis > Acanthochromis polyacanthus. The sequence continues at coordinate 22,243,573 of NC_067133.1, read as the reverse complement.
CTTGACATTAAACCTCAACAAGACAGTTGGAATGTATTTTTCAAAGTCAAAAATTCATAATGAAATTCCAAATATCTACGTAAATGGGAATAAAATAAACATTGTGAAAGACATAAAATATTTAGGAGTCCATCTTGACCAAACTTTAAGTTTGAAAAATCATATTAAAAAACAATGTAACTCTATTAAATACAATATATCCTCCTTTAGGCACATCAGGAAGAGTTTGACAATTGAGGCCTCTTTCTTGTACTTCAATGCCATGATCATTCCTCATATTACTCACTGTTTGTCCTGTTGGTCTCAGGCCAATGAAACCACACTCAAATCACTCAGATCTGTCTGTAATCAGGCATTGAAAATACATGACAGAAAACCTCTGTGCCATCATCACTGTAATATTCTTTGCAAATATAAAATGCTCAGCTTTGACAATTTGATTTTATATAAAATTTAAGAACTGTCTTTAAAATTGTAAATAATATTGCTCCACCTCCATTAAAAAATTTCATTAGACTTTATTCTGATCAGACGACCCAATCAACGCGTTCTACTGCACAAAGAAATTGCGCTGGCCTTTATAGATCATCTGCGTTTGATCGAGCAGCCTTCTCTTATAAAATTATCAAACACTGGAACAACCTCCCAGTTAGCTTGAAGACATCTGTAGATCTACACACTTTTTCAAAAATTTAAAAACACATATTCTCAATAATCAGACATGTCAGCACTAGTCCATAGTAAAGTGTTTCTCTTTTATTTAAGTAACGTAATGTTTTGATTTTATTGTTGTTGCTACTTTTGTTTTATATATTTCGATAATTTTATCTTGAATAAGTTATATATAAATGCATGTGTAATCTGATGTATTTTATTTATGAGCTAAGGTTAATTTTTAGAATTTGTTTAATATACTGTTTTATATTCATTATATATGTTGTATCTGCCCAGGAACTGCAGATGGAAATTAGCAAACAGCTATAATCTAGTGCAAAGCATCTTTTCTTTTTAAGATTAATGTGTTTGTACATTGTCCCTGTTAACTAAACCAATAAACTAAACTAAACTATCTCTCCCAGTCCCTACTGCCAGCTCAGTAGTGTAGCATAGTTTTTTCTGCTATTTGGGGGGGGATTGGGGGCTGGAGCCTATCCCAGCTGACTTAGGCGAAGGCAGGGGACACCCTGGACAGGTTGCCAGTCTGTAGCAGGGCTACATATATAGACAAACAATCACACTCACATTCACACCTACGGGCAATTTAGAGTGATCAATTAACCTCAGCATGTTTTTGGAGTGTGGGAGGACGCCGGAGTACCCGGAGAAAACTCACGCATGCACAGGGAGAACATGCAAACTCCATGCAGAAAGATCCCGGGAAAGCCAGGACGCGAACCAGGGATCTTCTTGCTGCAAGGCGAAAGCGCTAACCACTATGTCCCTGTGCAGCCCTGCTATCATACTAGTCATGTTCAATTATTTGTAGTCATGCATTCTGTCTGTTATGCGGCCACTGAGTAGATCAGCTTTTCATTATTGTGATTTATGTAATTTAGATCTTACACTTATCAGTGGTTAGTGTTAGTGTGTTGCGCTATCTCCTTTAAGTTTCTGTTTGTGAGTTTTTTAGTCCATAACCTATGCTGAACTATTCCAAGCCTTGTTGTACTGGGTCCTGGTCAGTAACTCCTTAAATAATCCTAGTATTTCATAGTGTTCTTTATGTTTGATGTTAATATCACTCCTGGCAATTCCTGGTTGTTACCCCAGTCTTGACTTCTGTTTGGCAAACCTGGGTTCGACCACAGAGGTTGCTTCCCCAGTTTATAGCTTAAAGTATTCTTTCCTCCAAGTTAGTTTCCCTTCCCCAATACATCCCTCTCCTCTTGTACATTTGCCTTGCGGTTGTCCTGTGTAAAGTACTCTTGCAAAAACTCTTGTATATTTGATTCTGGTTTACTTGGTTCTTTGTCTGCACTCATGTCTCTGACTCCCAATAACAATATGGCAAATTGTAATATTGGAGTAACTCAAATGTGTTTTTTTCAGAAATTGATTCTGAAGTAGAATGATGATCTGGAAAGGCCACAACCTGACATGATTTGTTTATTAGGTTGAAATGTAAAAATCCTAGCCATCTGAATCTATATATTTGAGACTGTCATCAGTACACTTCAGTACAGTGTCATGCCATTGACTGCATATTCTGCTGATGTCCTCTCAAATATTAACAAAACTCACCATATATAGGTGGTTTTGTTGGCAGGGTCAACAAACCAAAACCATTTGCTGTTTATGAGTCAGAGCTATATATCTGATATATCCTAGACATTGAGAAGCCAAACTAGGATTGTGACATTACCTGGGGCTTATGTGAGTATTTCCTTGCCAGGGCAGTGATATCCTGGAGCCATTGTCTTCCTAGTTACCTTCATCACGGTGACAACAAGACTCCTGTGTCCAGCCAAGAAATGTGCCTGGATTATGTTATGTTATGTTTTGCAACCTCTGGACTTACAGGCATTTTACATTGATAATGATATTTGGGGTTTTAAACTTTAAATATTGGCCAATGTAATTTGTTTTTTAAATAATAAATAATGGAAAATATAAATGGAGGTAACTATTTTAGTTCAAATTCGGCAGCAGGACCACACTCTCCTTGCTGTCATAAGTCTATAAATGTCTGCCTGCCTCAACACTTATTTCAATTCAATGCATTTCAATCTTATTTATATAACACTAATTCACACCATATGTCATCTTATAGCATTTATATAGTAATGCTAAAGACCTCTTGAAATTTTAAACACAGAACAGAGAACCCAACAGTCCAAAGTTGCCTTTGGATTCCCTGTGAGCAAGCAGTTGACGACGGTGGAAAGAAAAGAAACGGAAAGGATTTGTTTTTCTACATCACACTGAGACAAGATTCTGTTCCTGATTTTGACAATATTATGTAGGTGAAAGAAGGCCATCTTATTAACTTGCTTTATGTATGTGTTGAAGGACACATCTTTGTTAAAAATAACTCCAAGGTTCCTCACAGTAGAACTGGAGGCGAAGGCAATGCCATCCAGAGTAACTATTTGGTTTGGTAATAATATTGGTCCTAGGTCTGTGTATATTTTGGTAATTGGATTTTCCGTTCTAAAGCAGGTATTGAAAAACAAAAAACGAGTGGTTATTTGATTTTTGTTTTCAAAGGCAAAAATTAAAATTGAATAGCAAGGCTTTTTTCCTTTTCACGATCAAAAAGGGATATACGAATTTCAAAAAATGCTTTGATTTCATTTTTTATTTACAGAAACAAAAAATAAAATAAGTAAGAGACATAAACGAAATAAGAACCGTTTTTTTCATTTTCTGAGACCGGAAGTGGTCATCAGCAAGGGTGGAGCCGTGATTGGTCAGACTGAATCAGAGCCGAGGACTCTCTGTCCCGCCCACATTTATCGGCTTCTGCTGTTTATGGACGCTGCTACCGCTGCTGCTAACAATGTTAGCTTCCAAAAGTGGAGATAAACTCTACAGGTAGTGTTAAAGTCAACTTTGTAACTAGTTGCACTCTCTCTACTTCTGGACAATATCACATATAAAGCAGTGAAGTTACTGTAAGTTAACATCAGACTGTAACCTCTGATATAACATGTTCTAACATCGTGTTTTAAAGTCCGTTCTGTAAATCTCAACTTATGTTTCCTAACTTTGTGTTTACACTGAGGCTAACCCCGGTTAGTCAGTGTTATCTATTAGGTGTAGCTAAGTGTCGTGAAGGCACAGCTGATCAATCATAATAGATCAGTCAATTAAGGAGAAACTGCTGTTTCGAGGTGCAGTTCATTAATGATCAGCAGACAGAAATTAATCTATGTTAACGTTCCTCCACAGAACTTCTGTTACTGATGAATGTTAATCTCTCAGTTCAATGAATGAAGAACAATTCAGTTCTGAGTTCATATCTCTGTTCTTTGCTTCAGACTTTTTTTTCTCTACAACAGTGTACGGTCAGATAACTGTGACGCTCATATTAATGCTAATGATACATTAGAATAAAAATAATAAACTTTATTGTCCCATCTAGGCAGTAAAATTGTTCTTTGGCCTCAACCAGGAAAACAAACATTTCTATAAGATTAGAAAGTAGGACAAAATACAACACTCTGTTGCGTTTCATTCATACCTAATGGCAGTGGGTCAGCAACTGGCGGCCCGCAGGCCAAAACTTGCCCGTCAGGAATATATCTGGCCCGCCAGATGATTTTGAAAATTTGATTTGGCACGCGAGCCAAGCCAGTCCGTCACACGAAACTCACGTGGTGGCTGCTGCCGGTCATTTCCGTGTTTGCGCTACTGGTCGGACACGGTTATAAGCCAGATTTCACTGAGCAACAAGTGTGTGGCAAAAAATAGTCGTGGTGATCTCGGGATCATTTTTAATACACCTGGTGATCAGAATGAGACGTGTGTCCCACAGCAGCGGCGATCATCTGTAAGAATCCCCGCTGCTCGGCCCGGTACCTCACCTCCACCTCCCACCTCGCTCGCAGAATCGGAGCGCCAACCCCACCGCAGGTGGCCCTGCTGTTCGAATTGGTTTACAAACAGTTTTTGCCGCACCGAAAACCCACATCGAAACTTGGACCGACCCTGTCCTAATGTGGTTTCACTCTGATATTTAAAGTTTCCATGCATGGCTGGACTGAAAGAACCTTGGAGCTCTCTCTTCTCACTGTTTGCGTGTCTTTTCCTTCCAGCCTTGGTCTGGATCATTTGGAACATCTAGTCTGATGGACTAAAAGCTACAGAGAACATGAACATCCAGCTGTGGTTGTCTGAACAGTCTTCTCTCCTTCATCACTAATGTTCTCCTCATCCTTCCATTAAGAACAATAATGCTGCAGATTCAGCTCCTCTCTTCATAATACAACTTGTCTTGTGACTGTTCAGTTTGTACACTTCACTGTCAGCAACACATTATTTATTTCATCCATTTATTGTGTGTTTACACATCTTTACAGTTCACAATTGTTAAATAATGCAGTTTTTAAATGTGCAATGAAGGAAATAATGAAGCTCTTGACCTGAATGTGTTGATGTTTTAATGCTACATATCTGTTACAAATAACATGGACTTTTTATGTTGTACAGGGTTTCTGCAGATATCAATCAGTCAAATTTAATGCTTTTTAATGCAATTTTAATGCTATACTGTAAAAATTTTAATGCCACGACCATGAACTCAAATTACATGGGTTTGGGGTTTTTTTTGTAAAAGATGATTTTTATATGAAAACCCTACATTTGACTATTTCTGAATCTGGGAACCACCCCTGAACACCAATGGGCTGCAGTCATTCTCTGAAATCCACGTTTTTGAGCCATTTTTGCTGGAATTTGTGTTTCCCCATTTCCCAGCCTGGTCCAGCCTGCCGGCCACTTTAAAAACATGCAGTTTTTAGAAATTGTACCCAACCGGCTGGAACAATTATCTCAGTGCTTCGGCATGCTTACGCAGATGCACATATCTGACAAATCGCAGTCTATAAATATATATTATTGTCAATTATTTTCTTGAAAACTGCAGAAAGAAATTTTAATGCCACCAAGAATCAAATGTAATGATTTTTAATGCCATTTAAGGCCTTAATTTTTGCAAAATCAACTTAATGACTATTAATGCTCTGCAGAAACCCTGTTGTATTTCTGCTACAGCAGCAGAGATGAAGTTAAAGGTAATAAATAGAATCTGTGAATACTAAGAACAGAGAATAATAAACTGCTGAAAGAGTTGGTCTGTCCTTCTGTCAGTGAAGTTAAACAGGAAGTGGTTCACTGAGAATGTCGTCATTTCAGTCTCCTTCTTCACAACCAGATGAGGTTTTCCTTCTGTGGCTTCACTCAGAAGATCCTCACATGCGTGAACATGAGACACCTGAGATGAAGAGAGATGTCACAGTATCAGCATCAACAGCAGAGGTTCATTTTTAAAGTATCCCTGGAAAGATTTCCTATTTCATATAGTTTTCCAAGCACGTGAACGACAGAAAGACCTGTAGTCACTTTAGCTTTAGGAGAGGATTTTATTATCCAGCTTATCTGTGCTGCAGTTTAAATGTATTAACTGTGTAGTGTTCGATCATTATTTGGACATATTCTGGAGGTTATTTTTCTAATCCTGCCACGAAGATGTACCTACAACATGTGAATCAGTCATTAAACAATGTTAACGACTCGGAGAGTAAGATTTACTGTTTCTCCAGTTTTAACTTCAGAGACTCAGCCAGATATTTAGGGACTACTGACAACACAGAACCTTAACCTTACTGTTTGAATCACATTTAGGTTTTCTTAAACGTTACAATAATGTGAACCAGCATCTCCACACAGTTTTATTAACTAAATGTACCACATTACACTAACACAACACACTTCAGCTGTTTCCATAAAACACAATGCAAACATCGTTAGCTTAATGCTACATTAGGTTTAATCAAGCTACGACTGAGCAGCTCGCTCGGTTAGCTTCACTAATTTATATTAAAGCTAATATTTTACTAGATGCTAACTCTCTTCTCTGGTCAATACACAAAGAAATAAACTCCACCAACACCTGGACTGGCATGGCACACATGTATATCTGACACGAAAAGTTGCATATGAAGTGCATTAAAGCATGTACCGATAAGAAATAAACATTTAGCCTACTTACCGAACTTTCAGTGTCTGCTGGTAGAATCAGCCGAAGGTAGCAAAATGGTTAAAACAAGCCAACAGGCAGGAAAGTGTCTCTGGAAAAGGTTCTGTTTCTTCACCGATAAACCACCAGTGACCATATCAGAATTAATCCAAATCAGGAGAGCAGAGTCTCGGCTACATCCTCCAGACTGTCAGTCATTCCAGACAAACTGTCAATCAGGTTAACCACGTCCCTTGCCTCGCCAAAACTTAATAAATAAAAAAATCGATATGATTTATTTAAGATCGGCCACTGATCTTTCATTTTGACCATGAAAACTAACAAAAAAAACATTTATTTACAGTCTATGCAGCCGTACTCCGTTTGGTTCACCCTTGCTGATGACCACTTCCAGTCTCAGAAACGAAAAAACGGACCTTTTTCGTTTCTGTCTCTTACTTGTTTTATTTTTTGTTATCGTAAATAAAAAAATGAAAATCAAAGCTTTTTAAAATTCGTATATTCCCTTTTGATCGTGAAAAGGAAAAATGCCTGTATTTCAATTTTAATTTTGCCTTTGAAAACGAAAATCAAATAACACTCGGTTTTTGTTTATCAATACCTGGCTTTAGGAACGGAAAATCCAATTACCAAAATATACGTGGACCGTCCTTAACAAAGAACCCTGTGGCATCCATAATTAACTCTGGTTTGGATGGAAGAACCATCATTAACTTTGGAAAATATAAAAATAATATGAAATAAATATGATTTAAACCAGTTTTTGTGTGGTCCTGTAATCCCAAAACCATGCCCCAGTGTCTTTAATAAGATACTGCGATCAATTGGATCAAATGCAGCACTGAGATCCAGCAGAACAAGTATAGAAACAAGGTCCACTGTCTGAGGCTATAAGAAGATCATTGTTGACTTTCACCAGTGCTGTTCTGTACTATGATGCATTCTAACCCTGACTGAGACTGCTCAAACCATTTCTGTACATATGGTCACATAAGTTTTATTACAGTAACCATAAAAGCCTGCAATATATGGCCCTTTACAGTTTTTCTCAGTTGCCTGGGTACATTTCTCAGATCAGAATTGACATTCTCAAAACTACTTGTTCAGTCTTCACATCATTGTGTCACTTGTGCACACCAAAAAAAGCAGTTTGCCATTTCTTTTTTTGTGTGTGTGTGTGTCCTGTCCGGCAACAGAGCAGGCAGAATGAGGATCTGGCTGCTGCATTGTGCCATACAAGTTTGCTTTTCCAAGGGGAGTTCGTAAGTATAAGACTCCCCTTGATACTGTACAGTAATTTATTTAGATTGAATACTTGTTGATTAGTTAAATATACATAAATTTGCCGGACCTGACAGGGGAAAGGCAGAAAGAAAGAAACGAGAAAAGGAGAAAAAAAACAACAACAAGAGGGGATAGTGAAGAGAAAAGGAAAAGTGCAAGAATACAATTATCTTTCAATTGAAACCGACACAACAGATAACAAGCTAGTACACCTTAACAAAGACACACCGGAACGCATCCTCCGGGTTTTGTTACGAAACACAGCTAGTAATTATTCAAATCATCTATGTGAAACACACAAACTGAGGAAACATGTCTTTTGATATTTTGGCACCAGGACAAACTTAACACCCCCAAGACAACATGGTTGCTATGTTCACATGCAGAGTACAGTGCAATTGTGACTGTGATCATGCAACTATGACCTCTGACCTCCGTGAAGGCCAGAAGCGGGCCCGAGAGCCCACAAGACCCAGGCGAGCCGGCAGCAATCCCAGAGCAGAGATCCGAGCCACCAAACCACGAGGAGGTAACTGTCAGTCATGTTATCACTGCAGTGTGAGCAAATATCCGAATGGGACAGACCCATCCTGAACATCCTTTGTCCTGTATAATGAACTCTGTGCAGAATTTTAAATTGTATAAGTTGCATATTTGAGTTCTTTGACATTTTAAAGGTATTTAAACATATTTGTGACCATGCATTTTGATTAAGATTACTGGATAGGTCAGCTTCCCATTTTGTTGTAGGAAGAAAGATTGTATCTTCTGACTTTGATAATATTCTATATAATTTGATAATAGCTTTGGGGGACGAAAATTTAAGAATTCTTCTACTCTAAGAGGAAGCTGCCAGTGTAATTGGTTGAGAGTGTATTTTTTTCCTATAATCGATTTAAGTTGGTGGTATTCTAAAAATTTGTGTTGCTAATTCCATATTGTGAAGTGAGTGTGTGAAATGACAGAACGTTACCATCTTCTATGATATGTTCTAACTGTTTTATCACTTGGTTTCTCCAGTGAGTAAAATGTATCATCTTTCTATTTTGTAGAATGTCAGGGTTATTCCAGATTGGAGTAAATTTACATGGAATGACTGAAGACTTACTTAATTTTAGAAATTCCCACCAAGCCATTAAAGAGGAGCTGATATTAATGCTTTTGAAACACTGATGAGATTTAATAGTTGTGCTGATAAATGGCAAGTCAGAAACGGCTATGTCCTCACATATTGCTTGCTCTACATCTAACCATAACTCATCTGCATTACTAGGTTTTAGCCATTTGGAAATATACTGCAACTTACTAGCTAGGAAGTAGTGACTGAAGTTAGGTAAATCCAGTCCACCTCTATCTTTAGTCTGTTGCAGAGTCTTTAAAATGATACATCATGGTTGTTTTTCCAAAGAAATTTGGATATATATGAGTCCAGTGATTTAAACCAACAGGAGGATGGTTTGGATGGTATCATTGAGAATACATAGTTAACTTTAGGTAAAACCATCATTTTAATAGTGGCTACTCTCCCCATGAGTGATATGGGTAAGTGCTTCCACCGTATAAGATCCTCTATGGTTTTCAATAACTGAACATAATTTAGTTTTATAGGTTCTGATATCCTGGGAGAGATATTTATGCCTAAATATCTGAGGTTTCCAGACTGTATTGTGATGTTAGATATTCTTGGTATGTCACAATTAATAGGCATGACTGTAGTCTTAGACCAGTTGATAGAATAATCAGATATCAATGAAAATTTATTAATAAGCGTAATTGTCTGGGAGATAGATGATTTGGAGTTATTTTGGAAAAGTAATACATCATCTGCATAAAGACTTATTTTATGTTCTATATTGTTGGCTTGGATTCCTTTGATGTCTGTATTTTGTCTTATGGCAGCTACAAGAGGTTCAATAAAGATGGCGAAAAGTGATGGAGAAAGTGGGCAGCCCTGCCTAGTGCCTCTCTGCAAACAGAAACTTGGAGAAGTCTGGTCATTGGTCTTAACACAAGCAGCCGGGTTATTATAAAAGATTTTTATCCAGTCTATAAAAGATGGCCCAAAACCAAATCTGTTTAATGTTGCAAACAGAAATTTCCAATTTACTCGATCAAATGCTTTTCTGCGTCTAACGAGATGATTGTGGATTCTAAATGATGTATTGTGGAATAATCTATTATGTTAATTAATCTGCACATATTAGTAGAGGAATGTCTCCCTTTAATAAAACCTGTTTGATCAGGATGTATTATAAGGGGGGTTACTTTTCTATTCTACTGGCGAGAGCTTTGCTGATAATTTTGAGATCTACATTTATTAATGAAATTGGACGGTAGCTAGATGGAAGTGTGGGGTCTTTTTCTGGTTTTAATAACAAAATAATTTTGGCTAAGTTCATATTTGAAGATATTTTTTGTTTGTTTTTAATTTCTGTGACCATTTTATGAAAGGTGGGAGCCAACGTTGTCCAAAATTCTTTATAGAATTCAACTGGATAGCCATCTGGACCGGGTGCTTTATTGTTCGGCATATGCTGCAGAGATTTCCGAAGTTCTTCGACTGACAGAGGAGAATCCAACACCAATCTATTTTCATGTTGTACTTTTGGTAGAGTAATTGAACTAAAGAACTGATTAATGTCCTCTTCTGTTGTCTTTATATGTGATTTGTATAATCCTTTATAGAAATCTCTAAAGGTATCATTTATCTTATCTGGGTCATGGCTGATGTTTCCATCTGGGTCTTTGACAGCAGAGATTGTTGTTTTCTCTTTGTTTACTTTTAACTGATTGGCCAGAAATTTACCAGATTTATTGCTATGTTCAAAGTTCTCTAAGCGAAGTCTTTGCACCACGAATTTAGTTTTTTTATCTATAATTTCATTAAGTTCAAGTTTAGCTTGTCTTATATCCTTCAGCGTGTGCTCTTCTGGAGAAACACGATAAGCTTCCTCCAGGGATTGAATTAGAAGTTCTAACTCTGAGATTCTTGAGACCTCTTTCTTTTTCTTATGTGAAGAGAAAGATATTATTTTCCTCTCAAAACTGCTTTTCCTGCTTCCCACAAAAGACATGCTGATGTTTCTGGCAAGTCGTTATCTTCTAGATATATAGACCATTCTCTTTTAACATAGCTGATAAATTCGGGATCTTTAAGTAATGATGTGTTAAATCTCCAGTTTGTAGCTGGGGGTTTATTATTCTTATTTTTAAGGGTAAATAATACAGGTGCATGATCGCTAATGGTAATGGGATGGATTTTGATTTCTGAAATGTCATTCATCAGCGTGTTGCTAATTAAGAAATAATCTAGTCTAGAGTAAGAACGATGAGCTGAAGAAAAGATTGTATATTCTCTTACGGTAGGGTGATGAGAACGCCACGCATCACAAAGACCAAAATCCTTCATATATTGTTGAACTGTTTCTGAGGATCGCCATACTCGCTGGTTTCCTGTGGTACTGAGCCTGTCCATTCCCGGGTCACACACCATGTTGAAGTCCCCTCCTATAATCAGTGCGTTATTTGAGTAACCATCAAGTGAAGTGAAGAGAGAGTGAAAAAAGGAGGGGTCATCAACATTTGGACCATATATATTCACAATGCACAGTTTAACATTTTGGATGGATATTACCGCCATAATAAATCTGCCTTGTGGGTCTGCAATTGTGCTATCAATACCAAAGGTTAGTCTTTTATTTATAAGGATTGCTACTCCTCTTTGCCTGGAATTATAACAGGCTGAGTACACATGTGGAAACTGTGCTGATGGAAGAAGATCCAATGATGAATTTGATAAATGAGTTTCCTGCAATAAGACAATGTCTGCTTGCAAATTCTGCAGTTGCTGATTGATTTTCAGTCTCTTTTCCCCTGTACCAGCTCCACGCACATTCCAAGTGACAAACCTTGCGTTAAAAAGTGCGTTCATGACTGAACAACTAAAGTAAGTGCTACATGCATATTACCAGAGCTTATATCTGAAAGGGGCCACATACGTGCATACATGCCAGCTAAGTGTGCATTCTGAATCACCCTGTTTAATATTTTCAAACGTGATTGTGCTGTTCCAACAAGCTTTAAGTGAATGTGTTTATGTGAGCTGTGTATAGTGCTGATGTGTGTCAACAAATTCCTATTCTCATGTCTGTGTGTGAGGTTTGAGTGATTATAACAGGTGAAATATTGGTGAACTGTGAAAAGGTGAGAAAGAAAAAGAGTGAAAAGTGAAACGAGTAACAGTGAAAAAAATAAAATATGATTTAAAAAGGACATTGGTGCTGTGAGCAGTGCAGTGAAGACGGGAATTAACTTTAGTATTAATTATTTTATGGCAGTGTTGTGTATAATGGCATTGTGAGTGAGATCAAGCACATCGTCACTTACCACATCCTACGTCACTTACCTGCACCTGGCACCCAAAAAAAGCAGTTTGCCATTTCTTCTTTCTGAACAAATTGCAAATGCTTTGGTGCATCCATGCAAATGATTATTTACAATTCTCTGCCGTTTCCTACATTATCCGTTGCTTTTGTCATCTTGATCACATATCCATTAGACTTTCTTTCCAAATCTGTCCTGAATTGGTAAATTGCTCCCAGGCGAATCTTGCCTTTCTCTACGAAGGGAAATGTGTGAAGGGTTAGGGTTTTCTGAAATCGCTCAAAGACGCAAGAGAAGATATTTGTGATGTGGATGAGAATTTGTGGCCCAACAGACAGGAACATCAGGAGGTGTAAGAAGACTGCACCGTAGTTCCTACAGCACTGCATGTACAGTTTTCCCTAAGGAGATTGTCCTGTTCACATTTCTACTTTTGTTTTTATTTGTGTTTTTCTTTGAGCTATGCAGCACTGTTTTCCTTCCTGTATCACAATGACGTATGTCAACAAATTAAAAGCGTAAATGTGAATCTTGTTCAGTCTCTTGCAATCAATCTGCCACATACACTAAGGTATAATTTACAATTTACAATAACTGTCATTAAAACGTTAGCCATAGCTTACATCAGAACATCCCTCCAGAGCACACCGTTATAATGACAACATGACTAAGCAATTTGACTGTTTTGTCCATACACAATGACACAAGGACTTGTCATTCTGATGGCACTGACATTGACTCAGATATTTACTTTTGAGAGATGAACTAAGGATTTTGAGCAAGAGACTGGCTAAAGCAGGTAATCCATGGTATTTTGCTATTTGCACAAATTGTTTTGAGAAATGCACTTATTGTTTTGTAAATGTTGAGGATGATTCAAGAAATGTACCAAAACCAGTAATAAAGAGAGGTTGATGATGTCTAAAACTGAAGTGGTAAGTAAAGGAACGACGTCCATAAATAGTCTGCTTGGGATAGGATCTAACAGACATGCTCCTGGTTTGGTGGAATTTATTACTGTCATGAGCTCTGAGATATAGAGTCACAGGAGTGCCACAATAAAATATAAATAAATAAATAAATAAGGAAATAAATGTGTAAATATGAAGAGAAATAAAAAAATAATTCTGTTAAAAAATAAGGAAATAAATATGCAAATATAAAGAGGAATAAACAAAAGAATAAATAAATAAATAAATAAACAAATAAAAAGGTACTTTTGTTTTTGCTTTTCCTTTTTCTCTTTTTTGTCATTGCTTTTCCCCCAGTCCACCAAGTAAAAGCAATGACAAAAGCCTTTGCTTTTACTTGGTGGACTGAGCTGTCAATCAAATGGCTCTGGGCGGGGCTTTCTGTCCAGGGTAGGTAGTCAACAGCTGATCACAGGACGCCAACTCCGAGCACGGCTGAAGTCAAGTGATGTCACCGTGGCGCTTCAGCTGATTCGACCAGCAGAATTCTTCTTTTCCTTTCGGCTTTTCCCTTCAGGGGTCGCTACAGCGAATCAATTGCCTCCATCTAACCCTGTCTTCTGCATCCTCTTCTCTCACACCAACAACCTTCCGGTCCTCTTTAACCACATCCATGAACCTCCTCTTTGGTTTTCCTCTAGGCCTCCTGCCTGGCAGTGGGAAACTCAGCATCCTTCTACCAATATATTCACTCTCTCTCCTCCGGACATGTCCGAACCATCTCAGTCTGGCCTCTCTGACTTTATCTCCGAAGCTTCTAACATGTGCTGTCCCTCTGATGTACTCATTCCTGATCCTATCCATCTTGGTCACTCCCAAAGAGAACCTCAGCATCTTCAGTTCTGCTACCTCCAGCTCTGCCTTCTGTCTTTTCCTCAGGGACACTGTCTCCAGACCAAACAACATGGCTGGTCTCACCACAGTTTTGTAAACCTTTCCTTTCATTTTAGCTGAAACTCTTCTATCACACATCACACTTGACACTTTTCTCCAGCTGTTCCAGCCTGCCTGTACACGCTTCTTCACCTCTTTTCCACACTCTCCATTGCTCTGTACTGTTGACCCTAAGTACTTCAAATCCTCCACCTTCTTGATCTATTCTCCCTGTAACCTCACTCTTCCACTTGTGTCCCTCTCATTCACACACAGATACTCTGTCTTGCTGCGGCTAACCTTCATTCCTCTCCTTTCCAGGGCAAACCTCCACTCCTCTAGCTTCTCCTCCACCTGTTCCCTGCTCTCACTACAGATCACAATGTCATCTGCAAACATCATAGTCCACGGAGACTCTTGTCTAACCTTGTCTGTCATCTTGTCCATCACCATAGCAAACAAAAAGGGGCTCAGAGCTGATCCCTGATAGCCTTGCCATGCTATACCCATGTTTCTGACGGCACAAGGGTCTAGGGAAGCTCGACAGGGAGGGAGGCGGGCTAAAAGGTTGTCTATCAAATCACTCTGCAGCAATTGGGTAGGTATACAACCAATCAACGCAACGAATAGGCTGACGTAGTTCCGAGAGCACCAGCGGATTGTGGCTAAGTCCCATTAGCTTCCCAACCAGCGAAGCCGCGGAGCCAACTGGTATATTAAGGATTTGCCATATCCCGTCGGCATAAGTCCAAATACGTCTTTCTTCTCAATGAAACACTTAAGTGCCGTCCTTTGTTTATCTTTCAAGTTGAATTTTAGCTTCAAATCTTTAAGGGCTGTGGCCAAAGCCGAGTCGAAAGATAACTGTTTATTGTGCGCTGGTTGTTTCTGTCAGAATCGTCACGCCCCTGTCGTCACTTCGTTACGCCCACCTTCTGACTCTACACTTCATGGTGATTGGTCCGGCCAGTTTTAGGAGAATCCAGCCTCGAGCCTTATGGAGGGTAACTAGACCCACCCTGGCAGAGAATTAAATTCGTTGCCGTGGGTTGTCTAGCGCGGCTAGGCTAGATCCCTGATGTAGTCCCACCTCCACCTTGAACTCCTCTGTCACACCTACAGCACATCTCACCACTGTCTTACAGTCCTCATACATGTCCTGCACCACTCTAACATACTTCTCTGCCACTCCAGACTTCCTCATACAAAACCACAGTTCCTCTTTGGGCACACTGTCATAAGCTTTCTCCAGATCTACAAAGACACAATGCAGCTCCTTCTGACCTTCTCTGTACTTCTCAATCAGCATCCTCAAAGCAAATATTGCATCTGTTGTACTCTTTCTTGGCATGAAACCATACTGCTGCTCACAGATGTTCACCTCTGCCCTTAGCCTAGCTTCAAGTACTCTTTCCCATAGCTTCATCGTGTGGCTCATCAGCTTTATTCCTCTGTAGTTGCCACAACTCTGCACATCTCCCTTGTTCTTAAAGATGGGCACCAGCACACTTCTCCTCCATTCCTCGGGCATCTTCTTACTATCTAAGATCCTGTTGAACAACCCAGCCAGAAACTCTATTGCTACCTCTCCGAGACACTTCCATACCTCCACAGGTATATCATCAGGACCAAGTGCCTTTCCACTCTTCATCCTCTTCAATACCCTCCTCACTTCATCCTTACTAATCTTTGCTACCCACTGAACAATAGACGTCTATTAGACGTCTAGATTTTTTAGACCTAAATTCAACCGTCTAGATGCCATCTGTTTTTAGATGGAATTTAGACATTGCAGCTTAATCAATTATTCTACAACTGTTTATTTGATTGATTGATTGATTGATTGAAAAAAACAACGGTAAGGTGGATAGTTAATCTCCAAATACTGAACTAATATAATTATGATAGCCATAGAGCGATATTCAGAATAGTATAAATATAGCCGAGATTTAGACGTTTAAATATATACCGCATTTCAACGTCTAGATATATACCGAATCTAGACAACTGAATTTAATCCATCATTCAAAAGTTGTTTATTTAAAAAAAAACAACGGTAAGGTGCATAGCTAATCTCCAAATACTGAACTAAAATAATTATGATAGCCGTTGAGCGATATTCAGTATAGTATAAATTTAGCCGTGATTTAGACGTTGAAATCTATACTGCATTTCACCATCTAGATATAGACCGAATCTAGACAACTGAATTTAATCCATCATTCAAAAGTTGTTTATTTAAAACAATAACTGTATGTTGCAGAACTGATCTTCAAATACTGAACTGATATAATTATGATAGCCATTGAGCGATATACAGTCTAGTCTAAATATATCCGAGATTTAGACGTCTAAATCTCTACTGCATTTCAACGTTTAGACATAGACCGAATATAGACAACAGAATTTTATCCATCATTTAATATTTTTTTATTTAAAACAATAAATGCATGTTGCACAACTGATCTCTAAATACTGAACTAAATCATTTATGATAGCCGTTAAGCGACATCGCTTATAGACTGAATTTCAACAAATTAATTTTATCCAAAGTTGTTTATTTAAAATAACTGCATGTTGCAGAACTGATCTCTTGATATTGGACTAAAATCATTTTATTAGCCATGATCATTATAAACTACAGTCTATATGTAGACGTCTGATATTCCGCTTTTCAACGCCGACACCATTCAGAGGTATGTATTTTAAATCTTCGTAAAATAAAAGAAACAATAATCTAATGGAATATAGCCAGCTCTTTCCATGTGCATCGCCATCTTGGCTTATATGTTGACAAAGATGCAGCCACCTTATTGGTGGAGCACGCTCATGTGACAGACTGTGCAACCACTTCCTGGCAAAATATTATTCCGCTCAGAGAAAAGTAGTCCGTGACAAAACTTATCGCCATAGCCGCTTTGCCACGATATCAACGACAAAAATAATTGGTAGCTCTGTAAGGCCCCCGCTTTGTATTCGTATGAAGATCACATGATCATAACATGAAAAAAAGCTTCTCTTTATGGACGGCACAACTTCCGACCATGCTTCCGACAGAGGAATCTTTGCGCAGATGCAGTCACTAGTTCGTTGGTGTGGGAAGTTTGAAGACACGCAGGAAAAAGTTTCAAAGAAGTAAATTTTACCTCATTCAGCGGTTAAGAGGTGGGTGCTGAAGCAGATATTATAGAAAAATGTTTAATTTTGCAATGTTTGGTCCTTTTACAATCATGCTTCAGTTTAGCATTTGCATGCATTGTGTGTCGGTTGATAGCATGAGGGCTAGCTAACGAGTTGCTAGCTTAGCCAGTGTGGGCCATCGACTAGTGGGGAACTTCGTTTGCTTTCAACCTGGGGTCTGTTTTCATATGTCATTTCATACATGTGAGTGATGGAGAAATGATTTTTCGACATAGCTCCAGTATTTAGCCAGGCAGGCAGCTTCGCAGCTCAGCTAGCGAAAAGTATGGGGCAACTTGCCCCCCCGCGTCAAAGTCCGCCCTAACGTGCTTTTTTCCCCCCACACTGACCGGCTCGGACGAGTGTCCCACAACACTGAGAAGTGAACGAAAACCTGGAGTTGAGCTCAATTTTGTGTATGTGTGAAGTTAAGCTGCTATTTTTATGTAGACTGATGTCAGGGAATGTTTGACTTTGCATCCTATCATAAATGGAAGCCATTGTGTGTATAGCTTTGAGGTAAAGATTAATTAGCTGTTCATTCTTTTTTCATGGTTTCTGCAGACTAGAGTTGTCTAGCTTTTTGTTTTTGTTTTTCCTTTTTCTTCAACTTTTCTCTACAAATGTTCATTATTTATGTCAGCATGTGCTGTCCTTGCTTTGTACAAAGTCCTGATGATTAAGAGGATCACCTACAGGCCAGATTTGTAAAGCAATTTTATTTTTGTAGGCCAAGAGCAACCCAACTCTCCAGATTTGTTTGAACAAACGAAAATATCAGTAGCTCTTTCAAAATGTAAGGCTAAGGTATTTCTAAGTTTTTTAATTCAAAAACATTGTTTTATCAAATTTGAACATTTCTTTTTTCCTGCTTTTATTAGCATGGCAGCCTTCACCCGACAATTCATTGACTCAGATATCCTGAGTTTGTAATGTTGTCCTCTTTATTTGTATTCTTTTTTTGTCCAGTTAATACTTATAATTTAAATTAATTAAAACAATACACATCTGTGATAATTATGTCTTCCCCAGGTGATTCACCATCCAGTCCAAAAACAATTTTGATCCCCTCTGCATTCCTCTACACCGGGTATAATTTATATGTTTATTATATTCAAATTATTCCCCTGGTTATTAGATAATTTAAATTTAATGACTGTCTCATGGCCAAAAATAACATTGTTCTCCACTAAGTATTAAAACCTGTGTTGGTGAAACAATGATTAGCAGCAGGAGAGGACAAAATACCAAAATGCAATGCTGAATATAATAATTTTTGTATCTGTTTTTGATTACAGCTGTGCAAGGTCAGACATCATCTGCAGTCCCTGACAGGGGCCGTTATGGAAAAAAAAGTCAGAAGTCAAGGTATGTTTGGTTAAGTACAGCAAATACACGGGGACAATTGTGTCCAACTAGTGAAATTATTGTTTTGTCATAATCACGATTATCAATTTCTAATTATCCCCCACCCCAAATAATGAATGTGGGTGTCGAGAAGACGTCAAGTCCACACATGCAGCCAGGACTGTTCAATTTTTGCATATGTCTCTCTCCTAGCAGAGCTCCTAACACCCCAGTAGTGTCCTGGAGGGCCTGTGATAGACGGGGCAGTCCTGTGATGACCCGTGCCCGGACCCCACAGGGTAATCATTAATGTTTATAGCAGCGATTACAATATTGTTTGCAAATACGATCATTAATTGCATTTGCTGCCCCCACCCCTGTGTACATTGTAATTTAATAAATTCAACGAGACATCATAAGTTGCAAGTTTTAATATTCTGACCTTTTTTAAAGCCTCCACTGAATATACTGCAAATGACAAATGGTGTGAGTGAAAAGATTTCATTTCAACACGGTAAACAATGATGACATTGCTGTTGATCTAATTGCTGAGGCAATTATGATGTGCAATTAACTATGTTATGACCCCAAAAGGTGATTGAACTCGTAGGGGAGCATCACAGCAAAGTAAAAATGTATTGTATAGTCAGTTTCAGAGTGATATAACTGTTGTTTTTTTTTAAGTAAGGTGAGTATGTTCCATTTCTCCCTCTGCCAACAGAGACTCCTAGACTTCAAACTGGATCCCCTGCCCATTCTTCCCAAGGTACAAATTGACCATGGTATTAATATTAAATAGTGATGTTGCTATGATGACTTATACTTCTCTTTTCTTTGACACACAGCTCATTCCTCTGTAGGTCAGCGGCCCAAAACTCCAAGGATTAAAGGTAAATTAAAGCTATTGTGTCAGGTTTAGCAGTGTTTTTTTGGTGCATGTTTTTTTTAAAAGTTGTAAAACAGGCTATGATTTTGTTTAACAGCCAAAGTAAAGCATTACACTAGAGAGGAATATAAACCACCTTTCGTCAAAATTGACAGCTTCCAATCAGAAGCTGCCACGTCACAACTTTGACAGGTGGCCCCGCCCCCTTTTTAAACCGGAAGTCCCGCCTTACCACGTGCTCTTTTACAGGAAGTCCCGCCTTATGACGTGATATTTTCACCACGTGATCTTTGTTTATTCCGGGAGCCCCTTCCCCTCGGACGCCAAAGTCAGGTCTAAAGTGTCTCCCTAACCCTCAGCGGCTTATCTATTCGGTGCAGATGCGCCCCCTCCCCCCTCCCGGGTCCTAACAGTCAAAAGTATTTATCTGATCTGGAGCAGACGCGTCCCTGTAAAACAAAAATTTCAGCATTCTTGTCCATCCACCCTATGACAAAAGTTTTTAGCATTCTTTTTGACAGAGAAACCCGTGAAATCAAATGTTCTCTATTAGCTTTCTCCTATCTCGCCTTTCTGCGCGCTACCCCTGCGACCTGTCACTGAGAGCTGTCGTGACCGTGTGAGCGCTAGATACCTCCCCCAGCTACACTGACAGGAAGCCCCTCCTTAATCGAGAGGGTTTATCAGCGTAGCGGGGGAGAAGCGGGTTTGTTAAACAAGCAAGCAAGAATCTTTTTACACTCTCTAAGTTAGTTAATTTAAACACAAGACACTCAACAAGAACTAACAAAAAAACCTTGGCAATTTAACTGTTTGAAATATACCAATCAGAATATAGAACTTTAGCAATTTAACTGTTTGAAATATACCAATCAGAATATAGAACTTTAGCAATTTAACTGTTTGAAATATACCAATCAGAATATAGAACTTTAGCAATTTAACTGTTTGAAATATACCAATCAGAAAATAAAACTTTAGCAATTTAACTGTTTGAAATATACCAATCAGAAAATAAAACTTTAGCAATTTAACTGTTTGAAATATACCAATCAGAAAATTAAACTTTAGCAATTTAACTGTTTGAAATATACCAATCAGAAAATAAAACTTTAGCAATTTAACTGTTTGAAATATATCATTTGGATAAATAAAACATTAACAATTTAACTGCTTGGAATATATCATAAATAAAAAAAACATTCACAATTTGACTGTTTAAAATAGATCAATCAGAAAATAAGAACCGACAGTCTTTTATCCGGAAAGTTTCAATGATGTAGAAATCAACATATAGTTTAAACAACAGTAGTAGTTCTTGCCATAATGCTGATTGTTTGTCAGAGACTCCTGCTGAGAGAGGCTGCAGTCAGGCTGACTGCTGGAACTAAACACAACTTGCTGCTCATTCGTAAACTGAAATGAGGAGACCAGAATAAAGGAGGCTGGTGGTGCAGCCTACATCCACAAAGCCATAATTCAAGCTGTGCATTCATTTAGGACATAATAATTTAGATCACTATTAGGCACCGGACTGTTTTACTGTGGCTGAAACTCTGAGGTGCTTTACAGGCCCTGAAGTAGGCCTCTTGTTTGATTTTTTTTTTAGTTGTTGTCTTTTCAGCAACTTCTAGTACTCTGCTTCTCTTAAAACCAATTTAACCAACTTCACTGACTACAAACTCACGTTTCATTCCCCGGCATATTTCTCAATAACGGAAAGAGACAATAACGTGATGTTTGGTCTCGTTTGACAGTTTTCACGAGGAAGATAGGAAGTATGCAAGAATCAACCAAACTATCCGAGAAAGAACGAATTTACCAGTTCTTCATTTTTATGTTATCGCAAATGAATGTTATGTCATTATATTTCTGTTTTACATTTGATATATTCGATTATAATAAGGAACAAACACACAATTTAACAAGACTGAACAGAAACTTTGAACCCAACCTCCTGCTAATGTGTAACCTGGAGTTTTGTAAGAGCTTACATGTAGCATCACATCATTGCTGGAAACTGCTGCAGTGTCTTTCTATTAGTACTCGGCACATGCCACTGCCACGTATAGAGGGAAACAATGAAATGGGGATACTGACAGCAAAGTATTTTTCTTTACTAGACACAATAAGTATTAAAAAATAAGTAATGCATAAAAACTTTTTGAAATTTCTGTAATATTTAAATGAAGAAGGTCCGTTGTTGGATGGGATGTTCACACTCCTGCATGTGTGCATGAGGACAGAAGAGGATATTTGCCGATCAGTGATTCAACTAAGAGATGTGTCACCATCATATTCAATGGAATAAGCCTGGATATTTCAAGATCCTAAGAGAGTTAGTGCTTCTTAACCTTTCTTTTAGTCACATTTTCTAATTAACTTGTAAATGCAAGCTGCATTATCAACTTAAGTCTCAGGTGTTTTTTGAGGCAGATCAAAAATGTAAACTTCAACATAGTTTGAGATGAAATGGTATATTTCTCAGGTCACTTATAGAATCAGTATCTTCAAATATAACTGGATTTAATGCTTTTTTTGTACTAAGGTTCAACTTCATATTACAGCCACTTTCCAACTTTTATATCTGATTAAATGCTATTTAGAGGCAAATGGAATGAATATTTTCAAGGAAAAAGCAAAGCA
This sequence comes from Acanthochromis polyacanthus, assembly GCF_021347895.1. Lineage (NCBI taxonomy): Eukaryota > Metazoa > Chordata > Actinopteri > Pomacentridae > Acanthochromis > Acanthochromis polyacanthus. Next base: position 22,221,303 of record NC_067133.1, on the reverse strand, counting down.
TTACATTTTTGCTAATGTTTTGTATTCTACTCAACTCTGCTCATCATAGCAATATTTATCACATAACACCTGCCAGCAATCAGAAATATGAAAACAGTACCACAAAAAAGCACAACTACAGGATGCTCAGTGAACTCAAGTCAATGTTTATGCTGAGTCCACATATACTCCTAAACTGAGGGTTTGTCACTTGCTTTTGCTACGCTCCTGACAACAGTAATGTTGTTTTTCTACACAACGAACCATCAAGACAATTAATCGCATAAAAAAACCCTCATAAGCCCACTGAAAGAGTTGAGAGATCTCTTAAAATGCTGATCAATGATGACCCTCTCGTTCTTGGACCAGGACCTTTTGGGTTTCCCTATAAATAAATTAAGATTTTACACAACTGACAACACGTTTTTGTTGTGAGACCACAATCAGTTCTTCAAAATAAATGTCCCAATGTTCCATGTAAGTAATATTCTTGTACCGTAAATATACTTTTTGGCTTGAAATTCTCTCGCAACATTTTTATTATAGTTTTAGCATATAGTCATAATGATATTTTACTAGCCCCGGCCAAAAATTTTTTAAAAATCCATAATTACCATTTCAATGACAGATATATCATCTCCAGTGTGAGAAAATGAATCCAAACACTCCCCAGCTGATCACTGTCAGCACTGTGTTGAATGTCAAACTCATCTGATGTTTGAGGAGAGCAATTGGCCAATTAATTGGTAAAATGATATAACAATGCGTAAATTTACGTATTAAATTATGCTATTAACTTTTTTATGACGCTTATAAGCTTTAGAAGCTTTATTTATTTATTTCCGTTGTTATTACTATTGTTGTTTGTGGCTCCCTTGTGATCAGTTTGGTGTGTGAAACCTGTGAACGCATAACCGACGTGTACCATATTCAATCAATTAAGGATGATATTCATCCTATACATAAATGTTGCAATAATAACTACAGTTTATACATACACTGCTCAAAAAAATTAAAGGAACACTTTTTAATCTATTGCATCAAATCAGTCAAACATGTGGGATACTGATCTGGTCAAGTAAGTAAAAAAGGGGGTTTTTCGTCAGTTTCAGCTGCTTTGGTGTTCATAAAATTAACAACAGATGCACTAGAGGGGTAACAATGAGACAACCCCCAAAACAGGAATGAGTTTACAGGTGAAGGCCACTGATGTTTTTTCCTTCCTGATGTTTTCTGACTGTTTTTCACGAGTTTTGCATTTGGCTAGGGTCAGAGTCACTTCTGGTAGCATGAGGCGATACCTGGACCCGACAGAGGTTCCACAGACAGTCCAACTCCTCCAGGATGAAACATCAATGCGTGCCATTACCAGAAGGTTTGCTGTGTCTCCCAGCACATTCTCAAGAGCATGGAGGAGATTCCAGGAGACAGGCAGTTAGTCTGGGAGAGCTTGACAGGACTGTAGAAGGTCCTCAACCCATCAGCAGGACAGGTATCTGCTCCTTTGTGCAAGGAGGACCATGAAAATATTATACTCTGCTCAAAAAAATTAAAGAAACACATCATATTTCAATGCGGGGAAAAAACAAACTGGATATTTACATTGATATGGACTGGTTAGTGTGTTAGGAATGAAAAGATGCCACATTGTTTGATGGAAATGAAAATTATGAACCCCCCAGTAGGGCTAAATTCAAGAGATTCCAAAATCAAAGTGAAAAACTGATGTGGCAGGCTGGTCCATCTTTCTGAAATTCCTTGGCAGCAACTCAAAATGGTACTCAGTAGTTTGTATGGCCTCCATGTGCTTGTATGCATGACTGACGATGTCGGGACAAGCTCTGAATGAGACGACGGATGGTGTCCTGGGGTATCTCCTCCCAGAACTGGACCAGGGCATCGCTGAGCTCCTGGACAGTCTGAGGAGCAACCTGATGGTGTCTGATGGAACAAAACATAATGTTCCAAAGGTGTTCTATTGGATTCAGGTCAGGTGAGTATTGGGGCCAGTCAGTGCTGTCAATTCCTTCATCCTCCAGGAAGTGCCTGCATCCTCTTGCCACATGAGGCCAGGCATCATCGTGCACCACAAGGAACCCAGGACCACTGCACCAATGTAGGGTCTGACAATGGGTCAAAGGATTTCATCCTGATACCTAAAGGCAGTCAGAATGCCATTGTCCAGCCTGTAGAGGTCTGTGCGTCCCTCCATGGATATGCCTCCCCACACCGTCACTGACCCACCACCAAACCGGTCACGCTGAACAATGTTACAGGCAGCATAACATTCTCCACGGCTTCTCCAGACCCTTTCATGTCTGTCACATGCGCTCAGGGTGAACCTGCTCTCATCTGTAAAAAGCACAGGGCACCAGTGGTGGACCTGCAGATTCCTGTGTTCTATGGTAAATACCATAGAACACAGTCAGCGAGCACAGCGGGCACTAGAGGACGCTGGGCCCTCAGACCACTCTCATTGCATCTCTTTCTGATTGTTTGATCAGAGACATTCACACCAGTGGTCTGCTGGAGCTCATTTTGTAGAGCTATTGCAGTGCTCATCCTGGTCCTCCTTGCACAAAGGAGCAGATACCTGTCCTGCTGATGGGTTGAGGACCTTCTACAGTCCTGTCAAGCTCTCCCAGACTAACTGCCTGTCTCCTGGAATCTCCTCCATGCTCTTGAGAATGTGCTGGGAGACACAGCAAACCTTCTGGTAATGGCACGCATTGATGTTTCATCCTGGAGGAGTTGGACTGTCTGTGGAACCTCTGTCGGGTCCAGGTATCGCCTCATGCTACCAGAAGTGACTCTGACCCTAGCCAAATGCAAAACTAGTGAAAAACAGTCAGAAAACATCAGGAAGGAAAAAACATCAGTGGCCTTCACCTGTAAACTCATTCCTGTTTTGGGGGTTGTCTCATTGTTACCCCTCTAGTGCATCTGTTGTTAATTTTATGAACACCAAAGCAGCTGAAACTGACGAAAAACCCCCTTTTTTACTTACTTGACCAGATCAGTATCCCACATGTTTGACTGATTTGATGCAATAGATTAAAAAGTGTTCCTTTAATTTTTTGAGCAGTGTATGTATAAACTGTAGTTATTATTGCAACATTTATGTATAGGATGAATATCATCCTTAATTGATTGAATATGGTACACGTCGGTTATGCGTTCACAGGTTTCACACACCAAACTGATCACAAGGGAGCCACAAACAACAATAGTAATAACAACGGAAATAAATAAATAAAGCTTCTAAAGCTTATAAGCGTCATAAAAAAGTTAATAGCATAATTTAATACGTAAATTTACGCATTGTTATATCATTTTACCAATTAATTGGCCAATTGCTCTCCTCAAACATCAGATGAGTTTGACATTCAACACAGTGCTGACAGTGATCAGCTGGGGAGTGTTTGGATTCATTTTCTCACACTGGAGATGATATATCTGTCATTGAAATGGTAATTATGGATTTTTAAAAAATTTTTGGCCGGGGCTAGTAAAATATCATTATGACTATATGCTAAAACTATAATAAAAATGTTGCGAGAGAATTTCAAGCCAAAAAGTATATTTACGGTACAAGAATATTACTTACATGGAACATTGGGACATTTATTTTGAAGAACTGATTGTGGTCTCACAACAAAAACGTGTTGTCAGTTGTGTAAAATCTTAATTTATTTATAGGGAAACCCAAAAGGTCCTGGTCCAAGAACGAGAGGGTCATCATTGATCAGCATTTTAAGAGATCTCTCAACTCTTTCAGTGGGCTTATGAGGGTTTTTTTATGCGATTAATTGTCTTGATGGTTCGTTGTGTAGAAAAACAACATTACTGTTGTCAGGAGCGTAGCAAAAGCAAGTGACAAACCCTCAGTTTAGGAGTATATGTGGACTCAGCATAAACATTGACTTGAGTTCACTGAGCATCCTGTAGTTGTGCTTTTTTGTGGTACTGTTTTCATATTTCTGATTGCTGGCAGGTGTTATGTGATAAATATTGCTATGATGAGCAGAGTTGAGTAGAATACAAAACATTAGCAAAAATGTAATGCTTTGCTTTTTCCTTGAAAATATTCATTCCATTTGCCTCTAAATAGCATTTAATCAGATATAAAAGTTGGAAAGTGGCTGTAATATGAAGTTGGACCTTAGTACAAAAAAAACATTAAATCCAGTTATATTTGAAGATACTGATTCTATAAGTGACCTGAGAAATATACCATTTCATCTCAAACTATGTTGAAGTTTACATTTTTGATCTGCCTCAAAAAACACCTGAGACTTAAGTTGATAATGCAGCTTGCATTTACAAGTTAATTAGAAAATGTGACTAAAAGAAAGGTTAAGAAGCACTAACTCTCTTAGGATCTTGAAATATCCAGGCTTATTCCATTGAATATGATGGTGACACATCTCTTAGTTGAATCACTGATCGGCAAATATCCTCTTCTGTCCTCATGCACACATGCAGGAGTGTGAACATCCCATCCAACAACGGACCTTCTTCATTTAAATATTACAGAAATTTCAAAAAGTTTTTATGCATTACTTATTTTTTAATACTTATTGTGTCTAGTAAAGAAAAATACTTTGCTGTCAGTATCCCCATTTCATTGTTTCCCTCTATACGTGGCAGTGGCATGTGCCGAGTACTAATAGAAAGACACTGCAGCAGTTTCCAGCAATGATGTGATGCTACATGTAAGCTCTTACAAAACTCCAGGTTACACATTAGCAGGAGGTTGGGTTCAAAGTTTCTGTTCAGTCTTGTTAAATTGTGTGTTTGTTCCTTATTATAATCGAATATATCAAATGTAAAACAGAAATATAATGACATAACATTCATTTGCGATAACATAAAAATGAAGAACTGGTAAATTCGTTCTTTCTCGGATAGTTTGGTTGATTCTTGCATACTTCCTATCTTCCTCGTGAAAACTGTCAAACGAGACCAAACATCACGTTATTGTCTCTTTCCGTTATTGAGAAATATGCCGGGGAATGAAACGTGAGTTTGTAGTCAGTGAAGTTGGTTAAATTGGTTTTAAGAGAAGCAGAGTACTAGAAGTTGCTGAAAAGACAACAACTAAAAAAAAAATCAAACAAGAGGCCTACTTCAGGGCCTGTAAAGCACCTCAGAGTTTCAGCCACAGTAAAACAGTCCGGTGCCTAATAGTGATCTAAATTATTATGTCCTAAATGAATGCACAGCTTGAATTATGGCTTTGTGGATGTAGGCTGCACCACCAGCCTCCTTTATTCTGGTCTCCTCATTTCAGTTTACGAATGAGCAGCTAGTTGTGTTTAGTTCCAGCAGTCAGCCTGACTGCAGCCTCTCTCAGCAGGAGTCTCTGACAAACAATCAGCATTATGGCAAGAACTACTACTGTTGTTTAAACTATATGTTGATTTCTACATCATTGAAACTTTCCGGATAAAAGACTGTCGGTTCTTATTTTCTGATTGATCTATTTTAAACAGTCAAATTGTGAATGTTTTTTTTATTTATGATATATTCCAAGCAGTTAAATTGTTAATGTTTTATTTATCCAAATGATATATTTCAAACAGTTAAATTGCTAAAGTTTTATTTTCTGATTGGTATATTTCAAACAGTTAAATTGCTAAAGTTTAATTTTCTGATTGGTATATTTCAAACAGTTAAATTGCTAAAGTTTTATTTTCTGATTGGTATATTTCAAACAGTTAAATTGCTAAAGTTTTATTTTCTGATTGGTATATTTCAAACAGTTAAATTGCTAAAGTTCTATATTCTGATTGGTATATTTCAAACAGTTAAATTGCTAAAGTTCTATATTCTGATTGGTATATTTCAAACAGTTAAATTGCTAAAGTTCTATATTCTGATTGGTATATTTCAAACAGTTAAATTGCCAAGGTTTTTTTGTTAGTTCTTGTTGAGTGTCTTGTGTTTAAATTAACTAACTTAGAGAGTGTAAAAAGATTCTTGCTTGCTTGTTTAACAAACCCGCTTCTCCCCCGCTACGCTGATAAACCCTCTCGATTAAGGAGGGGCTTCCTGTCAGTGTAGCTGGGGGAGGTATCTAGCGCTCACACGGTCACGACAGCTCTCAGTGACAGGTCGCAGGGGTAGCGCGCAGAAAGGCGAGATAGGAGAAAGCTAATAGAGAACATTTGATTTCACGGGTTTCTCTGTCAAAAGAATGCTAAAAACTTTTGTCATAGGGTGGATGGACAAGAATGCTGAAATTTTTGTTTTACAGGGACGCGTCTGCTCCAGATCAGATAAATACTTTTGACTGTTAGGACCCGGGAGGGGGGAGGGGGCGCATCTGCACCGAATAGATAAGCCGCTGAGGGTTAGGGAGACACTTTAGACCTGACTTTGGCGTCCGAGGGGAAGGGGCTCCCGGAATAAACAAAGATCACGTGGTGAAAATATCACGTCATAAGGCGGGACTTCCTGTAAAAGAGCACGTGGTAAGGCGGGACTTCCGGTTTAAAAAGGGGGCGGGGCCACCTGTCAAAGTTGTGACGTGGCAGCTTCTGATTGGAAGCTGTCAATTTTGACGAAAGGTGGTTTATATTCCTCTCTAGTGTAATGCTTTACTTTGGCTGTTAAACAAAATCATAGCCTGTTTTACAACTTTTAAAAAAAACATGCACCAAAAAAACACTGCTAAACCTGACACAATAGCTTTAATTTACCTTTAATCCTTGGAGTTTTGGGCCGCTGACCTACAGAGGAATGAGCTGTGTGTCAAAGAAAAGAGAAGTATAAGTCATCATAGCAACATCACTATTTAATATTAATACCATGGTCAATTTGTACCTTGGGAAGAATGGGCAGGGGATCCAGTTTGAAGTCTAGGAGTCGAAGAAGAACAAATCGGAGCAGCTCTCGGTGATCACCTACACACGTGGACAAAATTGTTGGTACCCCTCAGTTAAAGAAGGAAAAACCCACAATTCTCACTGAAATCACTTCAAACTCACAAAAGTAACAATAAATAAAAATTTATTGAAAATTAAATAATCAAAAACAGCCGTTACTTTTGAATTGTTGATTAACATAATTATTTAAAAAAACAAACTAATGAAACAGGCCTGGACAAAAATGATGGTACCTCTATAAAAGATTGAAAACTATTTGACCAGAGTGACATGATTAACTCAGGTGTGTCATTTAATTGACATCACAGGTGTTTCCAAACTCATAATCAGTCAGTCTGCCTATTTAAAGGGAGACAAGTAGTCACCCTGCTGTTTGGTGAAAAGGTGTGTACCACACTGAACATGGACAACAGAAAGCGAAGGAGAGAATCGTCCCAGGACATCCGAAAAAAAATTATAGACAAACATCTTAAAGGTAAAGGCTATAAGACCATCTCTAAACAGCTTGAAGTTCCTGTGACAACAGTGGCTCATATTATTCAGAAGTTCAAGACCCACGGGACAGTAGCCAACCTCCCTGGACGTGGCCGCAAGAGGAAAATTGATGACAAATTGAAGAGACGGATCGTTCGAATTGTATCCAAAGAGCCCAGAGCAACCTCCAAAGAAATTAAAGGTGAACTCCAAGGCCAAGGTACATCAGTGTCAGATCGCACCATTCGTCGTTGTTTGAGCCAAAGTGGACTTCATGGGAGACGACCAAGGAGGACACCACTGCTGAAAAAAACTCATAAAAAAGCGAGACTGGAATTTGCAAAAATGCATGTTGACAAGCCACAAAGCTTCTGGGAGAATGTCCTTTGGACAGATGAGACCAAACTGGAGCTTTTTGGTAAGGCACATCAACTCTATGTTCATAGACTCAAAAACCAAGCATACGAAGAAAAGAACACTGTCCCTACGGTGAAACATGGAGGAGGCTCAGTAATGTTTTGGGGCTGCTTTGCTGCATCTGGCACAGGGTGTCTTGAAAGTGTGCAAGGTACGATGAAATCTGAAGACTATCAAGGCATTCTGGAGAGAAATGTGCTGCCTCGTGTCAGAAAGCTTGGTCTCAGTCGCAGGTCATGGGTCTTCCAACAGGACAACGATCCAAAACACACAGCCAAAAACACCCAAGAATGGCTGAGAGAAAAGCGTTGGACTATTCTAAAGTGGCCTTCTATGAGCCCAGATCTGAATCCCATTGAACATATGTGGAAGGAGCTGAAACATGCCATTTGGAGAAGACACCCATCAAACCTGAGACAACTGGAGCTGTTTGCTCATGAGGAGTGGGCCAAAATACCTGTTGACAGCTGCAGAACGCTCATTGACAAATACAGAAATCGTTTAATTGCAGTGATTGCCTCAAAAGGTTGTGCAACAAAATATTAAGTTATGGGTACCATCATTTTTGTCCAGCCCTATTTCATGAGTTTGTTTTTTTAAATAATTATGTTAATCAACAATTCAAAAGTGATGGCTGATTTTGATTATTTAATTTTCAATAAATTTTTATTTATTGTTACTTTTGTGAGTTTCAAGTGATTTCAGTGAGAATTGTGGGTTTTTCCTTCTTTAACTGAGGGGTACCAACAATTTTGTCCACGTGTGTAAAACAGACACCAGCTCGATGTGGTGGGGGGGCTACAGGAAAGACAGAACTTCCCCCTTCTAATTTTTTTCTAAAAGCCCCACAAAGTTCTTTAAAAGCAAGTGTTTTTTTAAAAAACAAACGTTTTAAATCTATTTTTTTATTTTCCTTTTCGCATTGCGAGGCAAATTTCATAAAACCAATTAAAAGGTTGTTAAAAGTATTTATATTTATAGTTTTTTAAAACATTTTTTCCACTGTTATAATGTGTAATATTTTGTTCAGTTTATTTTGAATTGTTTTAATTTTTCCAAGTTCAAGGTTTAAATTTATGTTCTATTTGTGTAACATTAAAGAAAAATTATGCCAAGTCCATGATTGTAATGGTTGTATTCTGAATGAATAATGTACGGTAATTGCAATTCCAGTCTACTGATGACAAATGTAGATTAGTGTTAAATTATGAAAAAGCATGACATTAGATTAAAAATGTATTGTGAAAGATCCAGAAAGAGACACATTGGCGAAATAGTTGGGACATCCTTGGAGTGGATCGAGGTAAGAATTGCAGGTAATTTCTCATTTAGGCTTTTTTTTGTGAGAGATTTTTGTCTACAGTACTTTTTTTTTTTTTACATTTTTATTGTGAATATTTTTTATAAATCGCCAAATTCTAATTAATTTATTCGAATTTGGGGAAAATATGCATTAATGATTGTCAGTTTATTACAGTATTGATAGGAAACCACTGACTTTTTTTTTTAGGTGTAACAGACGGCTAATAGACGTCTATTAGACGTGTAGTCTAAAATAGGTATACCAGAGGTCTAAAAATGAAAGTTTTTTAGACATCTAAATTTAGACTAGACGGCTAATAGACGTCTAATAAACGTCTAAATGTATACCTGGGTTTATATTCGGTATAAGCATGAACGTCGGATAAACGTCTAAAATTTAGACGTCTAAATTTAGCCGTCTGCTGTACAGGATGTCAACGTCTGAATGTCTATAAATACTAGGGATGGGAATTTCGACTAATTTCCGAACCGACTAGTCGCTAATTTTATTGGCGACTAGTCGGTTCGGAAAACTTGCAATTTAACCCTTTAAGGGCCAAAGTTGCAATATTGTGACAAGCAACATTGCTGAACATAAGTCATAGCTTCAAATATACTGCCTCATGTGCCTCATGTACTGTACACCAGGAGATGGCGGACATCTAGAACTTCAATCTAAACATCAGTTGTGGGCGTGTTTTCATTCAAAGTTTTGGAGTTTACAGAGTTTGAAAACCGAGGAGACGAGACTCGCCATTGGAGCGTATCAGAGTGCAAGACGGCACATTTAGAGTGAGAAAACTCACCGTACCGAGAGGTGTGCTCAACGCTGACAAAGTACTTTGTCAAGTAATGGCTTACTCATATTCTGAAGAGGAATATTCACCCTCTGATAAAGATGTTCAGTCGTCCACTGAGACAGAAAGTGCCGCTGCGTCTGTGCGTAACGGCAGCGGGTCGGTGTGCCATGACAGTCCACGAGTAGCACATACTGGAGCCGATGCTTTGCTTCGGGGTGGCAGGAAGGGATGTGGTGGGTGTAGCTGGAGTGGTCAAAACACCGCTAATGATGAGGGGGATAGCGGGGGTTAAAAAAAGAGACAAGCATATGCTACTGGCAGGATCAACCAGGTAGCCCAGACGGGACGAGCGTGCAGCACACGCCCGAGCGTAGAGCTGCATGGCGGCGCCCGGTCGGGGACAAGGTGCATGATGCTTAATGCAGCGTTTAACCGACTAGTCAAATGCTAAACGTTTATAAATAAGTAGGCGGTTAAATGATTAAACGACTAGTCGCGCACATCCCTAATAAATACACGTTGTTTAGACGTCTAATAAACGCCTAAGTGTATACCTTGGTTTATATTCGGTATAAGCATGAACATCGGATAAACGTCTAAAATTTAGACGTCTAAAAAACTTTCACTTTTAGACCTCTGATATACCAATTTTAGACTAGACGTCTAAGGAACATTTAGACGTCGTTTAGACCGAAAAAATGCTCGGTGTTATAGCGTTTTATTAAGCAATTATTAGCGGGGGCACAGCATTAATTCATGATTAATCAATTTAATTATTCCTGATTATTTCTAACTTAACTAAATTAAACTAAGCTGAGCGTACCTAAGAATCTTCTTGTTAGGATTGGTGGCTGTGGAGAACCCAGGTGCAGACATCAACGACAAAACGCTAGGCATAATTAAAAGAATTTATTAACTAAATCAAAAACCATTTACAACTGAAAACGAGACTAAGGTGGACAAAAACTAATAGACAGAGGAGAACAGGGGACTCAGAAGGGGACTCAGAAGGGGACTCAGAAGGGGACTCAGAAGGGCTGGAGGGAAAGGAAGGATAAAAAAACAACAAGTCCACAGTTGTCCTGGGCGGCACGAAGGCGCAAGTCCAAACAAAACCAAAAAACATATTCCCATAGGGATTACGAAGGCGCTCTGGCGAAGGCGGCGAAGGCCGTCAGGCGACGGCGGCGAAGGCGCTCTGGCGAAGGCCGTCCTGGCCGGCAAAGGCTGCGAAACCACTCTGGGAGGCCGTCTGCGACGGCAGCGAAACCACTCTGGGAGGCCGTCTGCGATGGCGGTGGACGAGACGAGGACCCTCTGGCGGCCGGGCTGGAGGCTGACGGCGGTGGACGAGACGAGGACCCTCTGGCGGCCGGGCTGGACGCCGGTGGTGGTGGACAAGACTGGAACCCCTTGGCCGCTGGGCCGGAGGCCAGCTGTGACAGGAGCTCTCTGCAGATTTAGAGACAGAGAGAGCCACTGCGAGAGCAAAGTGTCCTTGTCAGCTAACCCAGTTGCATAGTTCCAAGATCAAAGAATCGGGTAGCTGAACCAGGCTCTACAATCTCTTGGCTGGAGGAGTCGGCAGTTGACTTGGGCCTAACAGTCTCTTGGCTGGAGGAGTCAGCAGTTGACTTGGGCCCTAACAGTCTCTTGGCTGGAGGAGTCGGCAGTTTACTCCAGCTTAATTCCACTGCTGGATGGTTCATCAGCAGGGCTTGGCTGTTTGGAGATATCAGCAGCGTCAAGACACTCGGAGGGCCGTCTGGAGGGACGGCTGCGAAGACACTCGGAGGGCCGTCTGGAGGGACGGCTGACACACTCTGGACTGCGGCTGCCGTGGCGTAGACACTGTAGACTCTCTGGACTGCGGCTACTGTGATGGGGTCGGAGTCCACGACCCACACGGGAGCTGCTGCTGCAGGGTCGGAGTCCCACGACCCGCTCGGGACCAAGGCTGAAGTGGCGGCGTCGACCCGCTCAGGAACCAAGGCTGAAGTGGCAGCGTCGACACGCTCAGGAACCAAGGCTGAAGAGGCGGCGGCGTCCTGCTCGGGAACTGCGGCTGAGGTGGAAAATCTCTTAGAGCCCCGCTTCCGTCTGGATCTCCTTTGGGAAGAGGGCTCATCAGAGAGCTGGAGTTCAGAATCCGGCAGAGGATTGTCCTGGCTGGGGTGGGAACTATCAACCCCACTTGGGGACTGTGGCCGGAGTGATGACCCACTCAAAGGCTGCGACTGGGGCAGCGTTACTGAGGTCGCTCAGAAACTGCAGCAGAGTCCGTGGTTTCCCTGAACCCCGCTTCTGTCCGAAATTCTCCCGAGAAAGAAGGCTATCGCAAACGAAAGTTCAGTTCTGGCGAAAAAATCCAGTAAGAGTCTAAATCGTCAGGTCCTGCAGTTCCGTCCTCCAAAAGCTGTTATAGTCACAAAACGTGGGTGAGGGCTGGGAATTCCTCCCTCGGGGACCACGTCGCCCCTGGGTGGCAACTTGATAGCCAACGGAGTTCCCGCAAAAGGGGCATACTTGTCAAATTCAAACATCGCCATCCGTCTCTAACCCTAACCCTAACCCTAAATCCAATGTATGCAATTCCAAGCAGGAAATACTTTCCCAAAAAATCATCCCAGGTCTGTATGGACACAGAACATACATTACTGCAAGAAAGGATTAAAAAAGCCACAGCAGTCTGTCTAATAACTGACAGCTGGACATCCCAAACCAATACATCCTTCTTGTCAGTTACGTGTCACTTTATTGAAAAATTTAAAATGGTGTCCTGTCTTCTGGATTGTTTTGAGTTCAGCGACAGACACACTGCTGAGAACTTAGCAGAAGAGCTGCTCAAAGTGGCAAAAGAGTGGGATGTGGAAAACAAAGTGGTTTGCTGTGTTTTGTGTTGTTTCACTTTAAATTTGTTTAAAAGGAAAAAGCTGAATATTTAAATAGTTGAAAATTGAGTTGTAAATAGTTGTTCTTTGTATTTTATAATTTATTTGTTTTACATTTTTGTGGAGTCAGCTGCACAGTAGTGTAGTGGTTAGCATTTTCGCCTTGCAGCAAGAAGATCCCAGTTTTAATCCCAGGGTGGGCCTGGGATCTTTCTGCATGGAGTTTGCATGTTCTCCCTGTGCATGCGTGGGTTTTCTCCGGGTACTCCGGCTTCCTCCCACAGTCCACAAATAATCTGAGGTTAATTGATTACTCTAAATTGTCCGTAGGTGTGAATGTGAGTGTGATTGTGTGTCTGTATATGTAGCCCTGTGACAGACTGGTGACCTGTCCAGGGTGTCCCAGCCCAAGTCAGCTGGGATAAGTTCCAGCACCCCCCCGCAACCCTAGTGAGGATAAAGCGGTGTATAGAAAATGGATGGATTTTTGTGGAGTGAATAAAAAAAGCATATATATATATATAATAAACATATATAAAAAAAAAACCACAATCTTTTACATTAGTAATTCATTTTGTGCATAATTAGGGGCTCGGGGCTGCAGTATGCAGCCCGAGCCACTATTGTTCTCCTGTTGCGTTTATTATTAGGGGCTCGGGCTTCGCAACGAGCCACTATTGTTCTCCTGCTGCGTTTATTAGGGGCTCGGGGCTGCAGCATGCAGCCCGAGCCGCTATTGTTCTCCTGTTGCGTTTATTAGGGGCTCGGGCATGGAACATGCCGGAGCACCTATTGCTCTCCCGCGGGGTTTCTTATTAGGGCCTCGGCCATGGAACATGCCGGAGCACCTATTGCTCTCCCGCCGGGTTTCTTATTATTAGGGGCTCGGGCTTCGACACGAGCCACTATTGTTCTCCTGTTGCGTTTATTAGGGGCTCGGGCTTCGACACGAGCCACTATTGTTCTCCTGTTGCCTTTATCTTGTATCTTTTCTTCACATTTGAGGTAGCCACAGCCTTCCTCTCGCTCACGGTCATTTTAGTTTTCAGCTAGCATTAACGGTTAGCCCACAATTAGCGCCAGAACGGGACGTTGCACGCTGCTGCTGAGAAGCACTTTTCTGCTGTCTGTGGCAGGCACCGTTGCTATGCAGGCCCATAGCAACCGCCCTTACACACGCGCAGGCATGGTCGCACGCACACACACAGGCTCATTGGTGTGCCACACCCACCTTCACACCCCAATACCTCCACAGGAGCTGCATTTCAGCCTGAAAATCAGTTAAACCTTCAGTTTCACACAGCCTTTAGAGCAGGGTGTCAAACTCAGTTTCCAACACACCTGATTCAAATGATCAGGCTCGTTATCCAGGCTTTCTGCTGAGCTTATGATAGCTGATCATTTGAATCAGGTGTGTTGTAAGAAGGAAACATCTAGAACACAGAGGATAGTGGTCCTCCAGGAACTGAGTTTGACACCCCTGGTTTTACAGAAAACTCCAATCCAAATTTGACCAGGTGAGATTTGCTGACTCTTCCTTTCAAAATAAAAGCACAGCACAATTTCAACATAAAAGACTGCGACGACCGGAAAACGCAGTTAAACCTCTCAGCTTAACACAGCCTTTAGGAACTCCCAATCCAATTTTGACCAGGTGAGAACTTTCCCTTTATGCAGTGCAATAAGATCAGCACAGTGAAGCTGGCGCACCGCCTGTGCCTCTTTCACTTCCTCCTGTAATTTCAAAATTAATTTTTCTCAAGTAATTCTACAAAATCAATAGATCTTGGGTGGCTTTTCACCAATTTCAGCACCTCATTGTTTCCAGTAATGATTCTAAATGATGGAACCTTCCAAGATAAACAATCAAACTACACTAAATGTTTATTGATATAGTCGGTGGTCTCCAAATGTCCATTTTTTGTCAGTTTGTAAAGGATGCTGCTGACGCAAGCAGCAAGCGTTTCACAAGTTCATGTGACAATAGTGAAATTTGTAACAAGAAAAACACTTAATATGTCTTCAAATATCATCTATTATAATATGCATCTCTGTCTCTGTTCAAACTGTGGGGATTTTTTTTATTAGTCTAGATCTCAGTTAGTTCTGATATTATGTCTAGATAGCCCTTGGTCTCTGATCTGCAATGCCGATGTACGATTTAGAATATTAGTGTAACTGTTTATTATTGTGTGTCAGGCTTATGACCGGTGGTTCAAACTTTCTAATAACATCAAAACAAAGGACAAACATGACAAATACTATGGTGTGCTTCCTCGTGAGACCATTCAGGGGGCCTTAAACCAAGGCTGCCTCTTAGGGTTATTGGTGACAACACTGACCTTTGAAGAAGGTCTTAATTACACATACATGTAAAGTCACCATATTATATCACTCATTGTGTTGTTTGTCACATATTCTTACATCTGTGGTCTTCATCATCTGTTCTTTCCGCTTCTGTCGGAAAACAGGTGAAAGACGGCCAGAAATCATGTCCTTTCCCTCCTTAGTGAAATGGGCAAACCTTCTCCCATGCCTGAAGAAACAAAAAATAAACTAAGAAAAAAAGTCATAATGCTGAAACGGCCAGCTCGGGATACAATATAACAATATTTTTATCTAAAAAAGAAATCTAATCTCCTTTGTTAGATCTCTTTGATCTAACAAAGGTTAAATCAATCATACCCTTCCAGGATTAGGTTTTCCATAATAACAGAACACCACCATCTCCGCAGAACTGGCATGTCATCCTTATAGGAAGGGCACATTCCACAAATCCACAATGATTAACTTCATGTACATGTATGGTGCTCTCACTTTAAATATCCACACTAGTTTGTCAAACTTACAGGAACTGTAATGATCAAATTATCGGTTCAACTTACAACAGTGAAGTCAAATGGATCACTAAGAATGAGGTACCAGGCGTACTGTGTCACAAACATTAAACAGGTTAAGGTACTGAAAATATGTTCAGCTAATTGGAAAGTTCCATGTTTGAAAGCTTACCATTATCATAAAAATGCCACAGTCATTTGCAAGTGTCTGTCTCGGAAGACCCTGCACCACGATAGTAGAACAAATATCAAAATGTATCTAATACAATTTATTTTAAAAAGCATGGTATCATGATATTGCTTTGATGGGCCAAGTCAGTTTATATGGGGGTGTATATTAATACTAAAAAAGTTTTGCGCAAAATAGTTACAATATTCACTGCAGGCCACCCTCTCTTTGGGACAGAGCAACAGAGGACACTTGATTTCCATAAATGCAGTTGTATCTTCTGATTAAGTTATGCAGTCTTGAAGACTGTTACCTCTATGTCTTTGCCTGTTTTGTCAAATAAATGAATATTAATTGATCAAAAATAATTGTAAAATACAATAAAATAAGTAAATAAAATATATTAAATGAATACAGAAATAAATCAAAAATACTTGTAGTTAAAAATAATAATATAATAAAGCTTAAAATAAGTAAATGAAAACAATGACAAACAAAATATAGTTCAGGCAAACATTAAGTGAAACATTCAAAAATAATTAAAAAATAAAAATGCAAAATTTCATGTTCTTCATTAGCAATGTCATTAAAATGACATAAAAATAACAATAATGCAAAACAAAATGAAAATTATTTTAAAACTTTAAAAAACAACAAAATATTCATGACAAATTAAAAAAGAATTAAATAAAAATCTGAAACACAAACATGTAAAAGTGCAAAGAAAAATAAATCTAATGAATAAAACTGAAATATAAATGCTAAATATTAATTTCCATCATAAATACAATAACAAAATACATAAATAAATAAAATATATTAAAATGATAAAAGTTTTATAAAAATCATAATCGACAAAATAAAAGTAAGAAACAGTTAAAAAGCACAATAGTGCAAAATAAAAATACTAATTACTTTTATTATTAATAACTACAATAAAATATTCACAATAAAAAAATAGTAAAAAAAAAAATAAAAAAAAAAATCACAATAAAATAAAAAATAAAAAAAAAAAAAAAAAAAATAAAATTAAAGCAAAAATAGAAATGCAAAAGTCAAATATTAAATCACAAAAATAAAATGAAAAATGTAAAGAATTTAAAGCAAAAATAGAAATGCTAAATATTAATTAAATATTTTTAAAAATGTAATTAAATTAATCATTAAATAAACAACAAAAATCTTAAAGTACATAAAATGTATCAAAATAGTAACAGAAATAAATAAAAATACACTTCATTAAAATAATAATAAAGTAAGTCTGAAAACAAAAGGTGAAGTTAAATGTGTTACATCAGCCCCCAGGAGAGCAACGCCTTTTTATGGAAGTTTGATAATTGAATTGGTATTTTTGTCAATTTTATAATTAGATTTAAGTAAAAAATGAATTCCTCATAATTTTTTTAATACATAATTTGGTATTGCATTCCACATTTTAACATTTTCTCTTATGAGGCGACATAACCAATTAATTTTGAACATATTCATATTATTAATAGCTAGAGATAGATAGATAGATAGATACTTTATTAATCTCCAAAGAGAAATTCACAGTTCCAGCAGCATGAAAGGTAAGGAAAAAAAACATGAGAGCTTGCAAGTTACAAGTAAGACTATAAAATACAAAGTTGTTATCCCTGGGTGGGCTTGAACCACCAGCCTTTTGGTTAATAGCTGATCACATTAACCAATTGCACCACATATAAACTTGTTCATGTTATTAGTCATGAGTTAATTTCATTCTCTTCCGTTCACATATGGTTGTAATACTCTCTTTCTATGACTCTTTGGCTGTGTCCGAAATGGCATACTAACGTACTACATACTCAATGAGTATATACTGTATACTAAGTACTATAAGTATGATTAGAATGCCAACCTTCACACTGTAGTATACTACTACGTTTCCCATAATGCATTTCAAACCTCCAACGGAAGTACGGCTATCTACTGACACACACACACTGCAGACAGAACCTTCTGGAAAAAACGCCTCTCCCAAGGGGCGCCCAGCAACAGCCTAGCAACTCCAATCAGCGGTGGCATCAAGGCCCCGGTGCACGTTCATTGGCACGTCTTTCAGACAAAGCCGCTGGCCGCTGGCCGCCAACGCCCTTTCTTCGGTTCCATTCAGAGGTAAGGCTGCTTACTTTTTCTCCTCCCTGCTAGCTTTAGCATAGGCTGATTCTGCACTATATCTTATTAAATATTATGCTCCAACTGAATCTAAATGCTAAGGGTAACAGTAGAAATGCATAGTGAATGCTGTTTTGCCTCATAGTGTGGTTAAACCGGAGCTTTTGTGCATTTTCCCAGTCGGTGCTGGTGAGGGAGTGTGAATAAACTCTGCTAGCTTTAGCTGACTGTAGACCTGCTTGTGCTATGCTGTTTGGTTTGTGCTCTAAATGAATGGGAATTCTGAAGGTACCAGCAGAAAACATATACTTGATACTGATGTGAGGAAACAATTTTTAAAGGATATGTAGGATAACTTTGCACCTCTTTGTATTTGCTTTGGTCATGTTCAAGTTGCTGTAAGAGCTTATTATTAGCGTCCATGTCCATGTCCATGTCTTTATAAAATGTTGCTGCAACGGATAAAATAGCCTTTTCTGACTCATAATGTTTGTTTGGAAAATAGCGTGGTTAAACAGGAGCTTTTGTGCATTTTTCCAGTCTCTTGGTGAGGGAGTGTGAAGCGCCTTTCTCCCTCAACTTCTAGCTTTGTTTGTTCACTTGAGTTGCACAGTTCGGTTTTGTGCTCTAAATGAATAGGGATGCTGATGGTCAGAGCAGAAAAATGTAAACTTGACGCTGATGTGTAGAAATGATGATTAAAGAATATGTAGTAGTATTTGCTTTGGTCATGTTCAAGTTGCTATATGTGCTTTGGGACGTTTTAATTTGCATCTATGTAGAACGGTTGTCTTAGTAAAATGGTGCTGTGATATCTCTTCTACCTCATTGTGTTTTCTGTAAAATAGTGTGGTTAAACAGGAGCTTTGCTACAAGTGTTTTAGTGTTGAAAATGGTGCTGTGTGCACCTTCACAGGAATTTTGATGTTTAAATTAATTAAGGTGCCAGTGCTTTGTTCCATCATGTTAGAATCAGTTCTATAAGTCATTTAGGACATCATGATGAGTATAATATCGTTTATTTATGGCATGTTGCATGATTAAATGTTTCAGTGCTTTCATTCAGTTGGCATTGTCTGATCTTTACCCTTGTTGTGTTTTAAAATAGTTGTTTCGGTTTCTGAGTCAGCAGTGACAGTACATTTATTTCTCTGATAAAAAAAAATACATTGCGAGGACATTCGATGTGTTGTGTATACATGTTTTTCTGCTCATATTGGTGAAAACTGTTTTATAGCAGTGGTTTC
This sequence comes from Acanthochromis polyacanthus, assembly GCF_021347895.1. NCBI lineage: Eukaryota > Metazoa > Chordata > Actinopteri > Pomacentridae > Acanthochromis > Acanthochromis polyacanthus. Next base: position 22,202,161 of record NC_067133.1, on the reverse strand, counting down.
AGACAAGTGACAGTGTTTGGGTTTTTTTTTTCTTTTAAGATTTTCACTATGATGCAAGTGTCTTAGTCTTGTAAAATGAAGCTGTGATGGCAGGGCCTGGATGTGTTTGATTAAAAATAGTTTGTTTAAATGGGAGATGTAAATCATATTTCTTTGTCGCGGTGAGGATATGAATCATGTGCAATCACACTGAATTGTTGAAGTATATTCCTCTGTCAACTCCTCCAGCTTTTGCATTTGACTACATCAGCCACTATGTTGTATTTGTTGCTATATCATATCTATGTTAAATTGGTACTTTATACTGCTAACTTATCTTCAGCTGGTGCGGTCACCATGGTGACCAACTGCTAGGCTCACATACCCAGGGGGAGAAATCAGCTGTTTGCTGCAGCTCTGGCTCTGAAACAGCTTCTGAACCGCTGCTAATTACAGTAAAACTGCAAATTCTATCTGAAACCAAAATAATTGTGAATAACAAGGACCTCGGGAGCCAGCACATCTGTACTTTTTGTCCATACTATCAGAAATGTTACGGCAGTCCTGTTTCTGTGATAACTGAGGTCTTATTCACTGTGACATTTATATGACTTTAAGTGAATGGGAATGCTTAAGGTCAGAGTAGAAATTTATACTTGATGCTGATGTGAGGAAACAATGATTAAAGGAGATGTTGTATAACTATAAATGTTGTGGTATTTGCTTTGGTCATGTTCGCGTTGCTATATGTGCTTTGGGACGTTTTAATTTGCATCTATGTCCAACGGTTGTCTTTGTGAAATGGTGCTGTGATGGATAAAATATCTCTCCTTACGTCATAGTGTTTTCTGTAAAATAGCGTTGTTACATGGGAACTTTGCTATAAGTGTTACAGTCTTATAAAATGGTGCTGTGATGGTGTCTGGGTGTGTTGAAGGATGTTCCACTGTCAGCTCCTCTAAATTTTGCATTTGACTGTATTAGCTGCTGTGCTGTATTTGTCGCTATGTCATATCTCGCTATGTCATATCATATGTTGAAGCCTTAGTTTATACTGTGGTGAACATTTGTCTCTGTAAAATAGTGCTCTGACAGATGAAATATCTCTTGTACCTTGTAGTGTTTGCTTAAAAAGTAGTGTGGTTAAATGTAACATTGACTACATTTTCTAGCAATTTTGATGTTAAAATTAATTAAGGTGCCAGTGCTTTGTTCCATTATGTTACAATCAGTTCTATCAGTCAATTAGGACATCATGATGAGTATAATATCGTTTATTTAAGACATGTTGCATGAGGAAATGTTAACATACCATTAATTACACTGTCATATTAATTCTCTGTGCTGTGTTAAAGACCAGTTCAGCTACTTTTGCTGCAGACATCTTGAGAGTCTTCTTCTTTCTGAGAAAACATGCAGTAGTGCTTTAATTTAGTAGCCATTGTCTGGTCTTTAGCCCGTTCCTGTTTTTGAATTAGTTGTTTCAGTTTCGTGTTAAAAAATCGTTGTTTCAGCTTGACTTGAGCAGTGTAAGTAGATTTTTTTCCTCTGATGAAAAAACATAGTGAGGACATTAGATGTGTCTTGTACATGCATGTTTTGCTGCTCATATTGGTGCTTACTGTTTCATAGCAGTGCTTTTAGATAACTGGGTGTTTTTTTTTTTTCCACCAGCCTTTGGACAGCCTTTTGGAGAGCCTCTGGATTGCCGTTTGATATCCTTTGGTCAACCACCTCTGCTGCATCACCTTATATTACAATCCATTCATCCGTACATACATTCCATCCATCCATACATTCCATCCATCCATTTTTCCATCCATTGTTCCTCCTCCTCTCTTCTCTCTCTCTCTCTCTCTCTCTCTCTCTCTCTCTCTGTCTCTCCCTGTGTTTGTCTGTCTCTTGTGCTCTTGTGCTGTCTTCCAGGATGCCTCGGAAGGGGAGACGCTCCCAGGCCCAGAAGCAGCGCTGGAGGAAGCCGGACGCGTCAGAGATGCCCACCCCTCCTGTCGACGCACCCCACTGCTCACGCTCTCCCCAGTACAAGGTATGTTTACACCCGAACTGACATGCTCACTTGTGCAATACAGAATGTGCTAAGTTGGACACGGTCATGGCATCCGCACGATGTTGAATTAATAAGTGTATTCTTGCTCACAGAAGGTTGGTTCCACCCTGGCACGAGCCGGACAGGTTCTGGGAAGAGCGGGCAGGGGCGCGGTGCAAACTTTATTGGCACGTACAGTACTCAGCTGTTTATTATCACTGAAATATCTTCACAAATCATATTTAGTGTGGGCCACCAAAAATTACCCGTTGAACACAGATTCTGCTGTTTTCATACAATAATAGAAAATGGTGATCGTTGTATGAGCTCTCTGTGTTTGAAATCCGTTTTAAATCCTCTTTTGCTCTGTCTTCTTGTGAACAGGCCGTGGCACCGGTTACCGCCACAAGGTTAAAAAATGGCCAACTTCACCCTTTACTGGGCGCGACCACAAGTTGGTCATTCCTCCTAAGCTACCTGGAAAGAAGGTATAATTATTAATTGTTGCTGTTCGTTTTCTTAAAAAGTTCTTTTGACTTTGATACTAAAACTGTGGTATTTCTTTTGCAGTTCATTCTTCTTGTCGGGGACTCCCATCTACGTGCTCTTGTAGATGGCTTTATTCGGATGCCAGAGTCTCGGCTGAGCTTTGGCTTCCTGTCGACTCCGGGGGCCTCTGCTGCGGAAATTCGCACTGAGGTTCTGCATGCTGCAGTTCCTCGTGCGCCTGATGCAGTCTGCGTCATGGCCCCTGGCAATAACCTGACCAGCACCACTGTGGAGAGGGCAGGGGTGGACTTTGCCAATCTCCTCACCACTTGTGGCAACCGCTGGTCCAAGGTTTTTGTGGTCGACTTTCCTCCCCGCCTGGTTGTTGACGTCCAACACCAGGACCTGCTTCGGCAGGAATACCGTCGTGTGGCTGCTCGTATGGGTAAGAGGAAAAAGATTTTTTTCATCAATTCCATTCACTGAATGAACAAACAAGAAAGACGTGAACTACATTTTAACAATTCTCAAGTATCAATGGATATTTTGGTGCAATGATGACTTTTTTTTTTTTCAATTGTTTTTCAAGGTGTGAAGTTCTTCAACGCTGTGGAGCACTTCCCCCTGAGCAATTTGGTGCTGTGGAGCAAGGATGGTGTAAGTGTAGTATGTTGTGAAAAACAGTTGTTGATTGGACAAGTTTGGTTCACGGCAGATGTTCACTGACATTAAAACTGTTTGTATGTGTGTTTTTTTATTTCTTATTTATGCAGGTCCATCTGAGTGATCGTGAGGGATGGGATCCTCGTCCAGTTGTTTGGTCCGCTGCAAACGAGCAACTGGGGACACCACTTCCTTTGCCCGGATCCCTCCTCAGCCTCCAATTCGGAAAGCTACACCCGAATTGGTTGTGAGAGAGGAGATCCCCTGCTCCACCCAGCCGAAACCCCGTGAGCGGAGGAAAATGGGTCAGGGCGGCAAGGTAATTGATAAATTGCTTTATGTTTTTTAGACTTTTTTTAGACAACTGTGACATCATGTATTGTGATAATAATGGTAATAATATGTGTACTGTGGTTAAAAAAAATTACAGTTATAATTCACTGTGACGCTTTCTGTGATTGTAGACGAGCCATCCTCGGGAACCTCCCCGGTCCAGAGGTTCACCAAAGCCCAGGATGGCTCAACAGCAGGTTTGTGATTCTTTAGATATTTCTTTCGGATGCTGTTGGTTGTTTTTGACAGGACAAACTGTAATTAGTAGTGTCTGCTTTGTGTTTTACAGGTGGAGGAGAGCTTTCTTCCGCTGAACCCCGTCTGGGTCAGCATCACAGCCCTAAGTGCCATGGAGAAAGTGTCTCCCTCCAATATGTCTTGCCTGGCGGACTTCAAGGCGTCTCCTAAGCCAAAGAAGGTAAGTTGATTGATTAAAATTTTATCTCCCGCAGAAGGATTTGTATGAATGTCCAAACGTGTAATTCCTGACAGTTAATTCTGCACGTTTTTTTTTAGTGTCATCTGCAATTAAGTAAAACTAGTTCATAACAACAGCCACAAATAATAAACAGACTTGAATCAGCTACACAGGAAATGTAGTTGTAAATTGTTTGATAGCTGTTCAACTCAATTTAATTGGTATCTCATTTGGTGGCACAGGTGGCGTCCCCTGCAGTTCTGCGCGGCTGCCCGCGGAACACTACTCCTCCTTCTGCTTCTTCTCCAGTGAACAAGGTACATTACTTTCTGGACACAACTGTCACAACACTGCACATTTGGAGCTCTTTCAATTCCAGCATTGCACAGTGTCACAACAAGGTGAGTAGACTGTGCTCATTGTTCTGAAATGCTGTGATTTGTCAGGAAGCCTGGAACACCTCCAGCTCTGCGTTCCTGGAGATCAGAGGAAGACGCCCCTTCAGGCTGACCACCGCAACTCAAGGCGGTAAGTGTCTTTCCTTGGGTTTGGTTTGATTGAAAACATTAATTCAACTTCACAGTAGTTTGTTGTGCTAAAGAAGAGGCAGTAACAACACTTGTGTTTCTGGGATGCATTTCTTTAAACTTCAGTAATTAATGTTTAATTGATGTTTCTGATGGTGCAGGTGGCTGCTCGGGCAGGCAGTGAGACGGCCCAGGACCCCGGACGGGCACCCCCCCACTGCCCAACTGCAGTGCATGATGTAAGCTTCCTCTGACCAACATGCTGACTCCATTCCACAGGCATCTACATTGTCCACACTGACACTTGCTATGTTTTTCTCATCTGTCATCAGCTGTTTGACTCACCCCCGGCCAGATTGTCCTGCAGTTGGGGGCAAGACCAGAAACCCCTCTCTGTTCTCCCATTGCAAAGGTAAGGATTAGTCCTCTTCTCATCAATATGTATCATCTTACTGAAAAATCATCATCATTTCACTGAAGTTTTGTTGTTCTGTCTTTAGATGGCCAAGATGATGACCCCCTTACCGGATGGACAGGTCTGGAGAGCTGATGGTGCGGGCTGCAAGCCTCCTTCTCCTGAGAAGGTATATTTACCTCTCTATAATCAATTAAAAGAACATTACAAAGCAGGCATCTCCATTTGTGGCCATTTTTGTCGTTCCTGTTTTTTTGGCACATTTACTGTATAATCACAATTCCAATGAATCGCTAGCATTAGGAAAATTGAAGCTACTAGCTAGCTGGCTATCAGCTACCAATCTAGCTTATTTGTTAACTTGCTATCTTTCGGGTAGCTAGCTTTGTGACAACTGAAACTACTGGCTCGCGAGCTGACAGCTAGCAGTCTAGCTTATTCAAAGGCTAGCTAGCCGTTAGCTAGATAGATTGCTTTTGGATAGCAAGCTTTTAGACAACTGATGGTATTTAGTCGTTAGCCAACTGTCTAGCTATCGTGTTGCTTTATTTTTTAAGTGTCACTGTTATTGTCATTTATCAGATGACCCGAACACCGACTCCATCACAAGCCCAGTGGCCCTGGTTTATGACAGCTGCATACACATCAGCTGATGCACCAACAGACAAGGTAAGTTTATTCCTCTATGATGGAACATGTTACACAATACACAAGTATTTTTTTTGTAAAGTCATGATTGTTTTTTTTTTGTTTACTGCAGTTAAAAATATTTTTTGGCAATTGAGAGAACTGTTATTACGCTGGTCACAATACAATAAGCTACCTGTAATGCTGTTTGTGTGCCATTGCTTTCACAAAGTAACTCTTGCTTCTAATCAGGTTTTAGATTAGTACGAGCCACTGGCAAAATTCATGTAGAAAAGGTTTTGGTGAATAAAATATTTACATCACTTGCCATTTGGCATGTCAGTGGAATACTGACTTTGCTATGTAATTGGATTTCAGACAAACAGGAAAAGTATGTGGTCCAGGCAGTCTTCATGATCTGTTCAAATGCAGTTTCAAGAAAAAAGAAAATATGTTGCAATGCCCTGGAAAAAAAATCCCCGGAGGGAAAATTCTACAAATATACAATTAATACAACAAACCACACAGACACACATATATCTATGTACACACACACACACACACACACACACACACACACACACACACCACACAATATGTATGTATATATATATATATATATATATATATATATAGAGAGAGAGAGAGAGAGAAGATAGTGAGTGTGTGTAAACTATATATAAAATGTATATTACAGGGCACGTGCGACAAAATTGTTTAGGTTACCCCTCAGTTAAAAGAGGAATAACCCACAATTCTCACTGAAATCCAACTTGCATATACTCACAAAGTAAGATAATAAAATTTATTGAAAATTAATAATCAAAACAGCCATTACTTTTGAATTGTTGATTAACATAATTATTTAAAAAAACAAACTAATGAAAAGGCCTGGACAAAAATGATGGTACTCTATAAAAGATTGAAAACTATTTGACCAGAGTGACATGATTAACTAGGTTGTGTCATTTAATGAATCACAGGTGTTTCCAAACTCATAATCAGTCAGTCTGCCTATTTTAAAGGGAGACAAGTAGTCACCCATGCCTGTTTGGTGAAAAGGTGTGTACCACACTGAACATGGCACAGAAAAGCGAAAGGAGAGAATTGTCCAGAATCCGACAAAAAATTAGTAGACAAACATCTTAAAGGTAAAGGCTATAAGACCATCTCTAAACAGCTTGAAGGTTCCTGTGACAACAGTGGCTCATATTATTCAGAAGTTCAAGACCCACGGGAACAGTAGCCACCTCCCTGGACGTGGCCGCAAGAGGAAAATTGATGACAAATTGAAGAGACGGATCGTTGGAATTGTATCCAAAGAGCCCCAGAGCAACCTCACAAAGAAATTAAAGGATGAACCTCCAAAGGCCAAGGTACCTCAGTGTCAGATCGCACCCATTCAGTCCGTTGTTTGAGCCAAAGTGGACTTCATGGGAGACGACCCAAGGAGGACACCACTGCTGAAAAAACTCATAAAAAAGCCAGACTGGAATTTGCAAAAAATGCATGTTGGACAACCCACAGAAGCCTTCTGGGAGAATGTCCTTATGGCAAGATGAGAACCAAACTGGAGCTTTTTGATAACGGCCATCAACTCTAATGTTCATGAAGACTCAAAAAGCCAAGCATACGAAAGAAAGGAACACTGTCCCTACGGTGAAACATGGAGGAGGCTCAGTAATGTTTTGGGGCTGCTTGCTGCATCTGGCACATGGGTGTCTTGAAAGTGTGCAAAGGTACGATGAAAATCTGAAGACTATCAGGCATTCTGGAGAGAAATGTGCTGCCTAGTGTCAGAAAGCTTGGTCTTCAGTCGCAGGTCATGGGTCTCCAACAGGACAACGATCCAAACACACAGCCAAAAACAACCCAAGAATGGCTGAGAGAAAAGCGTTGGATTATTCTAAAGTGGCCTTCTATGAGCCCAGATCTGAATCCCATTGAACATATGTGGAAGGAGCTGAAACATGCCATTTGAGAAGACACCCATCAAACCTGAGACAACTGGAGCTGTTTGCTCATGAGGAGTGGGCCAAAATACCTGTTGACAGCTGCAGAACGCTCATTGACAAATACAGAAATCGTTAATTGCAGTGATTGCCTCAAAAGGTTGTGCAACAAAATATTAAGTTATGGGTACCATCATTTTTGTCCAGCCCTATTTCATTAGTTTGTTTTTTAAATAATTATGTTAATCAACAATTCAAAAGTGATGGCTGATTTTGATTATTTAATTTTCAATAAATTTTTATTTATTGTTACTTTTGTGAGTTTCAAGTGATTTCAGGTGAGAATTGTGGTTTTTCCTTCTTTAACTGAGCAGGTACCAACAATTTTGTCCACGTGTGTAAAACGAAGGCAGACACGGAGATGGATAACTTGTTCTTCTTCTTCTGAATTCCGGCAGACTAGGAGCCTCACGGCACATTGCTGCCTTTCTTGGTGAAGTCTGAAATCGCAGCTACTATTAACCAACACTCCCCCCCCCCCCCCCCGCTCTCTCTATTCTATATAGAATAGTTAGTAGCTCAACAATGAGATCAGGTCTGGCACTACCTCCACTAACTAAGGATTCTAACGCTGATGCTGAGTCTGAACACACCACAATTTTGTCTTGTTTAGTTTGCTCTGCCCATTGCAATGCACTTATTTGCAGCCACCTCAGCAGTGTACACAGAGACATCAGGAATTCTTTTGTAATACAAAAATTCAAACTTGGCACAAAAAGCAAACCCAGTCTTTCTATTTTTTGGATCCTTAGACCCGTCCGTATAAATCTGAATAAACCCCTCCCAAGTTGTGTCTAATGCTTTGCTCATAAATCTAAATATCCCAAGCCTGTCTTAGCAAGAGTCATCACAGATAAGTCTACCTCTGGAGTGGGCAGGACCCAGGGAGGAATCTCAACTCCATCTAAATGTGGAGCCACCCCCACTCTTCTTAATTGGAGCCTCTGCAATTCTCTATACATTTTAGAGACAAAGGGCTCCCGGCTTCTTCTTAGCCCCCCCATTCCCAAGACTCTTCCAAACCTGCTTAGTGGGATGTCTACCTGGATACGCAATTAATTTAGTGACCATACTGCATAGCCAACTTTGACCGTCTAACCGACAGTGGGGTTTCTCCCATTTCTACTAGTAAAGCAGGGATTGGTGTTGTTCGAAGAGCTCCACAACATACTCTAAGTGCCTTTGGCTGTATTATATTTAAATGCTTAAGATGAGAACGAGCAGCATTGCCATAGCATTATACTACCATAATCCAATCTTGATCTAATCATTGCCCTGTGATATCATAAGTTGTGTTTCTCCTCGACACCCCCCATGAGCTCCCTGCGAGGAGTTCTCAATACATTTACTATTTTTCCACAATTATTAACTACATTTTGATTTGCTTTTTCCATGTTAATCGCTCATCAAAAGATTACACCGAGATACTTAAAATCCTTAACTCTCTCAATTGGTTGCCCATACATTGTTAGGCCTTGATCCCTTACTTTTTTGTTACCAAAACACTACATATTTAGTTTTTTCCACTGAAATACGAAAGCCCCACTTCTGCCCCCAAACCACAATCCTATGCAAAGCTCTTGGATCTGAGATACTACATGAGCTGCATTACGCCCCTCTTCCAAAGTGCCCCATCGTCAGCAAATAATGACGCCTTAAACCCAGAGCCAACTTCATAAAAAATGTTATTTACCATTATATTAAATAAAACGGGACTAATGACACTGCCCTGCGGCGGTCCCATTATCTACAACTGTACCATCAGAGAAAGAGCTTCCTACTCTCACCTGAATAACTCTGTCTTGGAGGAAAGTCCTTGACCCAGTTTAACATCCTTCCCCTTATTCCTGAGTCATAAAGCTTGATTACTAGTCCCTCTTTCCATACCATGTCATAGGCTTTTTCTATGTCTATGAAAGTAGCCACCAGCACTTCCTTATTTGTTAGAGCTTTCTTAACTTCAGAATCTAGGCACAATACAGCATCCATTGTGCTTCTCCCTCTTCTAAAACCACTTTGCTCTGAGGTAAACCACCCCTCACTCTCTAATTTGTGCACCAGCCTCTCAGTCACCATTCACTCCATCACTTTACATAACACTGATGTTAATGCTATAGGCTGGTATGATCCTGCCTGTGTAGACTCCTTATTAGGTTTCAAAATGGGAACGATAACTGCTTGCTTCCATGACTTAGGGAGACTACCTTCTGCCCAGACATAATTAATTAAGGCAAGAATTTCTTCTAAAATACTATCTCCTACTCTTTTAAAAACTCATAACTAAATGGAGATGGATAACTTAGAGTCAACACGTTTACTTCTCTTCTTCACAACAACCTACTTCCTCGTTCAGTGTCACATGGCGCTCAACTGGCCAATCAGAAAGTCAGAGAATCAGGTAAATGCAGAAACAACTTAAGACAACTGATTCTAATGAACGTATGACTATAAACACAAACAAAGATATAATAATAATAATAATAATAAATAAAATTGTGCATTTATAATTAAATAAAACATAAATTACTTAACAGAGAAATTAACAAACAGAAACTACTGTATCTTACACATGTATGTACAGTTCTTCCTAATTGTATTTTGTATATTCTTTTTAACAGGATGAGTTGGATGACATTGCACAGGTTTGGAATGCACACACCATCAGACCATCGAATAACATCCCCAGTGGTCGGCCCAACGTGATGTATGCATTGCCTCAACTCTATGGGACCAGAGACTTCCTTTCCCCTGCTGAAGATGAATATCTTCAGCTGTGCAAAGAGGAATGCGTCTTTTGCCGGGCGATACCATGCGATTCAGATGTGAATGAACTATGCAACATCTTAATGGCGGAGTCCCATCTGACTCTACCAAGAGATCCCTAGGCTGTGAACTTATATATTCACCTAAGAGAGGCCATCACTGCATCTCTGTCAGGGATATTTCATTGTGCCCTGTAGGGGCCAGTGTGTCGAGTACGGAGGTGTGCTACTATGGAGTAAATGTCCACATCACTCCTCACTTCTGTCATAGCATTTGTTTTACAACTGGAAGATAAAGACTTATATTACCTCTAGAAAAATGTAAGACAAACATCAAATGTAGAGCTGAAACAATTATTCGATTAATCGATTGACAGAAAATTAATCACCAACTATTTTGATACTTGATAATCGTTCGAGTAAAATGTTCTTGTAAAAATGTCAAATGTTTTGTATTTCTCAGATGGGAATGTTTTCCTCTTTTCTCTGTTTTATGTCATATAAAACTGATTCTTTTGAGATTTTTGGACAAAACAAGACATTTAAAGATGTCATCTTAGAGCTTTTTCACTCTTTTCTGATATTTTTCAGTCTAAATGATTATTGATGATGAAAATAATCATTAGTTGCAGCCCTAATCAAGTGACATGTAACTGGCAGTGAAGATATCTGTGGATGAATGAACTTTGTAGCCAAGTACTGCAATGTCAGAGTGGAATAGAAACTTTATTCATTATTCTGTATGAATTGTGAAAAATGTGTGAAATCTGCAACCCTGAATAAATGTAAATTTTGCCTAATCTGACTGGTTTGTCAATTAAAAGCAATTGATACAAATATTTACATTACAGTACTTACAGGTCACTTCATGGCAAAATGCTCTCACATTCAATAAAAATATATGTGATGGCAAGTTCTAGCAGTAAATTCAAGTAATATAATGGAAATATTACAATCATTCTGAAGGCCATCTCACACATGCAAAATCAGCTTATACATTCTGTAAACAGGACCGCTCATTAGTATCTCAACATTGAGTTTCAAACTGTCTCTGAATAAGCAAACAACTGGCATGACTTTAACATCAACAATTAACAATTCTACCAGTGATGGACAACTCTGTAAATTACAGAATATTACACTACAATTCTACAATTTCATTTAGCAGATGCTTTTGTCCAAAGCGATGTACAACACAAGCAAGAATTCAGACACTAATATGCTTTTTAGGAACAAGTTCAGCATTAAAGCTGGGTTAAACTGAAACTGATGGAAATGAATGCTGCAGTCATTTTCAAAGTATAATTCAAAATATAAAATCCATGTAAAAGTATAGAGGTGTAAAGTTATTGTAATAAAGTTATTGACTGAAGAGTAATCTTTGAGCAAATTCTTTACATCTTTCCTTATAAGTATCATTATTTTATTTGTTACAAATATATTTCCACAAACCTGGGTGCTTCTGTCACTGTCAGATGAATGTGAACCATCCTGCAGATCTATGATGGAATCATCTGAGTCAATGTGAGATCCATCTTCAAGCAGCTCATTTTCTTCATCTTCAAGCAGCTCAGTTTCTTCAGATGAGGAGTGATCTGTTGAAGCTCCCTCTTTTGTGCAAATGTAAAATCTGAGTAGCTTCAGTTTAGTTTGTTCATACATTTGGCCAACAGTGTTATCCAAGGGAATCTTGTTTCTTTTAAAATTACAGATGTCAAATGTGAAGTCATCAGCTGGCCCTTTTGTGGACTGCCCATCAGGAAAAAATAGGTCCTTTCTTAATTCCATGACCTGAGCAACAGTTGTTGTTTTTGCCAATGTAGCATGTCTTGTGCCTCCACCATGGCTGGTCCGTACTTGATTGTATCCTTTACTGCCAAAATGAAGCCATCCAATTTCAACCTTCCTTGAAGTCTTCTCTCCTGCAGTATTTCTTTGTCTGGCCATGGTATTTTGGGGTTCGTCTGGGGTACCACTCAGTGTTCCTCTTGTCTTTGATTTCATTTTCCTTGCCCCTATTTTAGCTTTTAATCTCTGAAAAAGACTCTCTTTTTGGTGCTGCACTGTGTTTGTTCACAGAAAGATAGGACAGCTACTCGGTCACCATATGACGTTATGTATTTCGTCATTTGCTCATCAGTCATGATGCGCAGCACTGCCTTGTCAACCTGCAAACACGAGAGAGAGAGAGAGAGAGAGAGAGAGAGAGAGAGAGAGAATAGTGTTAGTGTGTATTTCAGTGGTAACCAGCCACTGGACATAGCTGGTCTTATAGTATGTACAGTAACAGATTGTACATAGAGATGCCAGATAGAAAGCTGGCCTACTTCTCACAAATTCCATTATGTCTATTTCTATGGATCAGAAATCTAGTTTAGCCCTGCAAGTGACATCCCATTTATTTATTTATTTATTTATGTATGTTTCAGAAAGGTATTCATGCTAATAAAGTAAAAGACAGTGCTCTGTCAGAGATCTTTATCCAGTTGTTATTTTTAAATAGTTTTGTTTTTGTTGAGGTCATTAATAAAATAATCTGCAAATGGAGATTGGATTGTGTTATAAGGTCCCATATAAGGTCACTGGTCTCATTCAACTATAACCACTGGCAAGAGTTGCTTTGCTAAATTACACTTTATGCAAAGCTCACTTGGACAAGCCCAGCTCTTTAAGCCAACTGTACCACTAAACATGTAGGCTATATTCATTTTTCTAACTTTATACTATGATAAATCACTGGCAAGGAACGTTAACCAGCTGGTCATGACGATACAGTTTCCTGATATGAGTATTTATCAGACCAGCCTCTATAGTTTACAGTATGCACGACCAGCCATGGCGTCCAAAGTTACCATGGCAACCAGTTTTGTTCTTTATTCATTCATTCATTTGTTCATCAGTTTCATCATACCATGTCATCTCTGTTATTAGGCTATCAAGTGTGCCCTATATTGAAATGCAACAATGACGCATCAGGTCAGGCGCATTTTATTTGTTTTATTTTTATTTATATTGGGTCAAATTCAGGCCGTTGATTACTTTTAGTAAGTTGGGCCGAGTCGGGTCCGGGCTTCATCACCCAGGGATCGGTTTAATTGTCAGGCCCGTTGAGAACTCTAACATTACTCTACATTTTATAAACGTTATTAACATTAGCTTAAGATAGCATAGCATTAACGCTAACTTTGTTAGCCACGAATGCTGTGTGTTGCTGCAGTAATTTTTTTTTTATTGAATGAATTTTATGCCCACCTTGTCTCTCTTCATCCGCGCAATGTCCTCTTTTGGGACCTCTCTTGAGAGCAAGAACCGCTCCAAATCGTCCTCCATAATTGCAACTCAAAAAACCTCTCCCACGGGTTATTTGGTGCGCTCATGGGTGCACTCCATTGTTGTGTCTGTTTTGCTTCCGGTTCACTGACACTGCTTTAAAAGGAAAAACCAGGAAAAAACTTTGTGAGATCTTGCAATTATTTTTGCGAGATCTCACAATTATTTTTGCGAGATCTCGCAGTTATTTTGCAAGATCTCGCAAAAATTCAGTCCTTTTTTTTTTTCACCCATCAATTTTTTTGCACTCATGTCCCTTATGGGGTTCCGTAGACTTTACATGCATTTGGTCAATAAGTATATTCTCTTTCACTAATAATGGCTACTGTATCTGTAGTGGTTATCTTTAGTTCTGTAGTCTCGAGCTTTAATTCTCTCCAGCTTCTTGTTGCCGTGACCACTTCATAAACGAGGGAAGAGATATCGTTTTACGGGTTTTATTAAACCACATCATCTTAAGAACGAATATGACGATGATTGGGGTAACGGTAAAACAGTAAAACTACCATATTGCTCGTGTCACTACCCGATCTGTCCCGGAAACCTGATTTGTACTGCGCATGTGCGTAAAGTACGTCACTTCCGCTACTAGCCATCTTTGTGACAGCTCAGCAATTCTTTGCCTCAGCCCCTAGCGATTTGCGACAGGCAGCTCAGCAATTCTTTGCCTCAGCCCCTAAAGAACTGTACAAAGTAAAGAACTGGATAAAATGTTTTTTAATTTCATATGGAGAAACAAAGCCCATTATATAAAAAAAGAGATTCTCTGTAACCAGAGGGGAAATGGAGGGTTGGAAGTTTTAAGTTTTGAAACTATGAATAATGTCACACCCTCCTGCTCCAGTGATCTGGCTCATTAATCTAACTACGAGTGGCTGTGCGGGTGCACAGCTGACTCGAGTCCAATCAACGCAGGATAAAGCCAGGATCCGCCGACAGCTAGACGCTGCTACACACGCACCCTGCTTAACGCTTCACGCCATTCACCGTCTCCGCACGTCACTCCCCGGACTCTGTTTTTCCCCTGGACTCTGTTTCTCCGCTACATCCCCGCTCCTCGGACCCCGTCGCCACCCCGGATGATTTCGCCTGTTTTCCAGCCATCGCCACACCCCCCCACCGGCTCTGTCAGCTCTGCCCTCTTCTGTCTTCCCTACTCTGGTCTGGACAATCAGTAAGCCACCTTCCCTTTTGATTTAGTTTAGTTTTATGTTTTGTTTTAACCCGGCCTACGGGTCCGCCCTGAGTTTAGTTCTGTTTAGTTTATTTTCTTTCCCTGTTGTTTCCCACCTGCTTCCTTATTTAAGAATTTGTCTGTTTTTTCTATTAAATCCTTATTAATCTTACCCACCTGCTTGTGCCTGCCGCTTGGGTTCAACTCTGAATCGTGACAGAATGAACCAGCCTCAATTGAACCCAGCAGGCTCCTGGTCCGATTCATTTTCCCCAGTCACCATGTCCAGTTCCGAACTAGACTCTCCGTTCTGGGGAACCCGATTGGCGTTTAACCCCTTAGTCCCTACAGCCCCCGCCGGCGGGGGCTGTAGGGACTAAGAGTAGGTGCCTCAAAAACAGGGCTCAGGGACTAAGGGGTTAAACCCCCTCCCAAGAGGCAGCATTGCCCCTGGAGGAGAGGCACTCAGCCCTCAGTTTTTTCCATCTCCTCTCGGCAACTATGCGATTTTTTTGTTAGACCGGGCCCTTGGTTTAGATACCCCTGACCTCCTATCTAGCAGCCAACCCAGGCCTGTCTCCCCGCCAGCCGCAGAGCCAACCGCCAAGCGACGTGGCGGCCGGAGGCGTGACGCCAGGAGGTGCCATTGTTCCCTGGATCCCAATTCAGCAAGGCTTCACACCAACCTTCCGATTCCTGTCGACACGGGGCCATTTACCTGTCATCTGTTCCCCAGAACCATGCACCCCAGAACCCAGCAGGCGAATTTTTTTTTTTGCCCTCCGTCACCTCCGAGGCACTCACTCAACTGCCAAGACAGAGAGGATGGCCGAGTGTCTCGGAGCAATGGGGTCCGAAGTGCCCCCCGTGGCAATTGAAGCCTTTCAGGCCTCACTCACGGGCCTGAGGTCCCTTAAGGCTGTCTGGGCCGACTCTGATGGGTCCCAGGCTCTCCCTCAGCCCTGGAGAGGCTTGCTGCTCCCTACTTTGTTGGCTCCCCAGGCAACCAACTGGAACTGATTTCCCCATTGTCCACATCACCCCTGCGCAGAAGCCTGGTCGCCGTAGGCGCGGCGCCAGGAAGCGCTCCCCGGTTCCTGCTCCAGAAGGGTTTTGCAACTCCCGAGCAGGTCGTACTCCCTCCGGCTGAGGAGAGGCCCCGTGCCGCCCCACTCCCTCCGGCTGAGGAGAGGTCCCATGCCGCCCCACTCCCTCCGGTTGAGGACAGGCCTCGAGCCGCCTCACTCCCATCTTCGGTTCCTGTGGGGGCCATTGCCCCGTCTTTGGTTCCTGTGGGGGCCATTGCCCCGTCTTTGGTTCCTGTGGGGGCCATTGCCCCGTCTTTGGTTCCTGTGGGGGCCATTGCCCCGTCTTTGGTTCCTGTGGGGGCCATTGCCCCGTCTTCGGTTCCTGTGGGGGCCATTGCCCCGTCTTCGGTTCCTGTGGGGCCTATTGCCCCGTCTTCGGTTCCTGTGGGGGCCATTGCCCCGTCTTCGGTTCCTGTGGGGGCCATTGCCCCGTCTTCGGTTCCTGTGGGGCACATTGCCCCGTTTTCGGTTCCTGTGGGGCCCATTGCCCCGTCTTCGGTTCCTGTGGGGCCCATTGCCCTATCTTCGGATCCTGTAGGGCCCATCGCCCCATCTTCTGTCCTTGTGGGGGCCCTCGCCCCATCTCTGGTCCATGTGGGCCCCGCAGCGTTGAGGTTCCCAGCATCCCCTGCACTGTTAAAGGAGCCAAGAGCTCCCCCCATGGCCCCTAAGGAGCAACAGGCTCCCCCTGCAGCGCCTGAGGAGCAACAGGCTCCCCCTGCAGCGCCTAAGGAGCAACAGGCTCCCCCTGCAGCTCCTAAGGAGCAACAGGCTCCCCCTGCAGCTCCTAAGGAGCAACAGGCTCCCCCTGCAGCGTCTAAGGAGCAACAAGCTTCCCCTGCAGCATCTCGGGAGCTAAAAGCTCCATCCGCAGTCTTTAGGAGGTGTCCCACCTCCTCTGCAGCCTTAAGGAGGTGTCCCGCCTCCTCTGCAGCCTTAATTCTAATTCAATTCAATTTTATTTATATAGCGTCAATTACAGTCAACTCGTCTCAAGACGCTTTACAGAACCCAAACGCCTGACCCCCAGAGCAAGCCCAAAGGCGACAGTGGCAAGGAAAAACACCCTTTTAACAGGGAAGAAACCTCGAGCAGAACCCGGCTCTATATAGGGGGGACCCATCTGCCTGCTGGCCGGGCGGGTTGAGAAGGACAGAAGAGGGCAAGGGGGAGGGATGGGAGAAGAGGGAGGGGTGGGAAAGCAAGGAAAACACAACACACATTTGGATACATGCATGACAGGATATGTGACACAGACAAAGTATAAGCTAACATTGAAAACTGACTCATAATTTACTCTTATGATGTACGGCTCTGACATTAAACATACTCCATATATAGCTAGCAGTAAAATTCAAACAGTATGTAAGTTAGCATAACAGTATAGCGAAGGCAATGCAGAGTTGACTGGTGGAAAAAGGGAGTTGGAAGCAGAGGGCTGGAGGAAGGTCAGCAGCAGCATCCCACAGTGGACATGCTGGAGACTGGACCAGCTGGTGGAACATCGACCGCAGATCTGAAGCATCCAGCTCTGGGACCAGGGACACTCGAAGAAATAGCACAGGGGGAAACAGAGTGAATGTACTGCAATAACGGTATACATATTAAATGTAAAGATAGAGAGAGAAGGGCTCAGTGTGTCAAGAAAAGTCCCCCAGCAGCCTAAGCCTATAGCAGCATGACTAGAGGCAGAACGAAGGGACGACCAAGAGGGAGTCAGCTGTGCAAATGAAGACACAAGCCGAACCCCTGTGGGTCACCCAGTCAGCCCCAACTATAAGATTTGTCAAAAAGGAACGTTTTAAGCCTGGTCTTAAAAATAGAGAGGGTGTCTGCCTCCCGAACCCAAACTGGGAGCAGGTTCCACAGGAGAGGCGCCTGATAACTGAAGGCTCTGCCTCCCATACCTTAAGGAGGTGTCCCGCCTCCTCTGCAGCCTTAAAGAGGTTTCCTGCCTTCTCTGTATCTTTGTCGAGGCGTCCCGCCTCCTCGGTGTCTTTGTCGAGGCGTCTCGCCTCCTCGGTGTCTTTGTCGAGGTGTTCCGCCTCCTCTATGTCTTTGTCAAGGCGTCCAGCCTCCTCGGTGCCCTTGTCGAGGCATTCCGCTTCCTCCGCGACCTGGGGGAGGCGTCTCGCCTTCCCCGTGGCATTGGTGAGGCGTCCCACCTTCCCCGCGGCCTTGGTGAGGCGTCCCGCCTTCCCCGAGCCCTTGAAAAGGCGTCACACCTCCTCGGCAGCCTTGGGGGGGCATAGCCCCTTTTTGGCAGCCTTAAGGAGATGTAGCGTCTCCCCCCTAGCCCTGAAGAGGCATAACACCACACTAACACCAAGTGGCTCCCCTGCAGTGGCCACCTTCACATCGAATGGTCCGCCTGCAACAATAGCCTCTCCTGTCCTGTCCCCAGTCCCAGATCTAATTTCGCTCCCCAAGAAGTCTCCAGGTCTCAGTGTGGCTCAGTCCCGTTTTTTGTTTAGTTCAGTCCCTCCAGTCCTTTTTTGTGCCTCATGTCCCTCCAGTCCTTTCAGTCCCTCCTGTCCCTCCAGTCCTTTAAGTCCCTCCAGCTCCTCCTGTCCTTTCTGTCCCTCCAGTCCTTTTAGTCCCTTCTGTCCCTCCAGGCCTTTCAGTCCCTCCAGTCCTTTCAGTTCCTCCAGTCCCTCCTGTCCTTTCTGTCCCTCCTGTCCCTCCTGTCCCTCCAGTCCATTCAGTCCTGTTCCAGTCTAGTCCAGCCCTGTTCCAGGAGAGGCTTTCGGTTACGTCTCTACCCGGGGAGGAACCTCTGGCTCCGCCCCCGGAGGGGTTGCCAGTCCCGGCACTGCCCCCAGAGAGGCCCTCGGCTCCAGCTCCGCCCCCGGAGGGGTCACCGGTTCCAGCTCGGCCCCCGGAGGGGTCCCACCGTTGCCGGTTCCCTAACCGGTCACCGGCCTGACCCCCGGAGGGGTCCCACCGTCGCCGGTTCTCTGACCCGTCACCGGCCCAACCCCCGGAGGGGTCCCACCGTCGCCGGTTCCCTGACTGGTCACCGGCCCGACCCCCAGAGGGGTCCCACCGTCGCCGGTTTCCAGTCCGGCCCCCGGAGGGTCCTCGTCGGTCCAGCTGCCGGTTCCCGGTCCGGCCCCCGGAGGGTCCTTGCCGGTCCAGCTGCCGGTTCTCAGCCCGGCCTCCAGAAGGTTCCCGTCGGACCAGCTGCTGGTTCCCAGCCCGGCCTCTAGAGGGATCCCGTCGGGCCTGCTGCTGGTTCCCAGCCCGGCCTCCAGAGGGTTCCCCCCTGCCCTCCTGCTCCAGTGATCTGGCTCATTAACTACGAGCGGCTGTGCGGGTGCACAGCTGACTCGAGTCCAATCAACGCAGGATAAAGCCAGGATACGCCGAAAGCTCGATGCTGGTTCATTGACTCACCCTCCCTGCTACACACGCACCCTGCTTAACGCTTCACGCCGTTCACCGTCTCCGCACGTCACTCCCCGGACTCTGTTTCTCTGCTACGTCCCCGCTCCTCGGACCCCGTCGCCACCCCGGATGATTTCGCCTGTTTTCCAGCCATCGCCACACACCCCCACCGGCTCTGTCAGCTCTGCCCTCTTCTGTCTTCCCTACTCTGGTCTGGACAATCAGTAAGCCACCTTCCCCTTTGATTTAGTTTAGTTTTATGTTTTGTTTTAACTCGGTCTACGGGTCCGCCCAGAGTTTAGTTTAGTTTATTTTCTTTCCCCATTGTTTCCCACCTGCTTCCTTATTTAAGAATTGGTCTGTTTTTTCTATTAAATCCTTATTAATCTTACTCACCTGCTTGTGCCTGCTGCTTGGGTTCAACTCTGAATCGTGACAAATATGTTCAAAATTAATTGGTTATGTCGCCTCATAAGAGAAAATGTTATTATGTGGAACGCAATACCAAATTATGTATTCAAAAAATTAGAAGGAATTCATTAAAAAATGAATTCCTTCTAATTTTTTGAACACATAATTTGGTATTGGTATTAAGTAAAAACTTAAATGTAATTAGAAAATTGGCAAAATACCAATTCAATTATCAAACTTCCATAAACAGGTGTTGCTCTCCTGGGGGCTGATCTACAAACGCGGCTTCTCATCAACCAGCTGCTACATATGGAACAACCAATATATACAGCACAGAAACAATACAATATTTTACAAATCTTGGTTTGATCAGGGAGTATTATGGGTCAATCAGTTAATCGTTGAACAAGGACAAATCTTACCCTACAACCAATTTATTAACAAATACCATCTCACAATCTCACAAACAGAATACATTACAATTTCCACCGCAATACCAAAAGAAATTATGCAGCTCCTGAAAGGTTCCCAATTCCACCCTCTTACTCAGAAAAATGATGCCAAATTATTCATCCATACTTATTCAACCAAAGTCTGCTCAAATAAAATTATCAGGAATCTCATTCAACCCTCAAATCGACCGGCAGCCAACTCTTACTGGAGTTCATTGTATGGGGAAATAAACTGGAGAGGAGTGTGGCTGGTTGGTGAGAAGCTGCTCATTCACAAAAAGGTCAAAGAAATATCATACAAAATCTGTCACAATGTATATCCGGCAAAAAAAACCCTGGAGAGGTCTAAATTAAATATAGACTACAACTGCGACTTTTGCCAAACAGAACCAGAAGCCATCATTCACCTCTTTTATCAATGTTCATACAGTAAAAACCTCTGGAATCATATACAAAACCTAATCCATAACAAAACCGGACACAGGATCGGCCTCCAGGAGAGCCACATCCTCTTTCAGTTTGAAAATCCCTCCATACCTTACAGTCTTTCCCTTTTATTGCAGACTATCATCATGCTGGGCAAATTTCATATTCACAAAACGAAATGGGCAAAGAATAAAACAAATGGAAAATACTTTGAAAATGAACTCAAACAGTACTTTAATACAATAACATCATCATCAAACAACAAAGCCATAAAAATTTCAGATTTGTTTATTAAATACTTAAAATTCCCTGATTTAATATAAACTTGTTTATGTTATTAATTATTAGTTAATTTCATCCTCTTCTGTTCACATATGGTTGTAATACTCTCTTTATATGACTCTTTGTGTTTACACTGTAATATGAATAAGTTGTCACCATTTTGTGTTATTTTCTATGATCATTCTCAGTTAACACCCTGTATAACCTCTTTGTGTTAAATAAAAAAAAAGGTTAAAATGCCGTAAAATCCATTGAAATACGAGTCGAGGAAGTGACGTACTTTTCGCACATGCGCAGTACAAATCAGGTTTCCAGGATGGATCGGGTAGTGACCATAGACTGTATATGAAGTGGACGTAGCATCTGGCTCCAAAATCGAATCCCACCCGGAAGTGTCAAAAACTTGCAATATCACACCGTCCGCGAGGGTTGGCTCCAAAAAGCTTTTGCTCCATAGATCCCAATTCATTTTTGGAAAAAATAAAATTTGATAGACTGATTTTCTACAGCTCAGGATTTTTTTCCCGTTAGTTTTCATGGTCAAAATGAGAGATCAGGTGGCCGATCATAAAATAAATCAATACTGAATTTTAAATAAATCGTTAAAGTTGGCGGAGCCAGGGGGCGTGGCTATACTTGATTGACAGTCCCATTGACTGGTCCTGCCCCGAGTTGCTCTCCGGTCCAGCCTTTTTGATGACGCTTTTTACGTCACTGGCTCCAAAAAATCCAAAACGGCGACCAGGAAGTAGCAAAATCCGGGCTTCATTTTCTCGGTGTTGAAACCAACGGATGACGTCACGGTTAGTTTACGCCTGGTAGTGACAGCTCAGCTCTCACTCGTTTTCTGCAGCAACACAACTTCCGGCACATTCTTCTTTGTGGCTGCATTTACAGGCCTACGGAAGCCTAACAGGGTAATAACTAAGTTGAACAATTTAACCATTTCACTTTACAAAATTCTGCATTTCAACACCACAGATAACCATTTCTTAAATTATAATAAGACTGCAAAATGGCCCTTATAGTATCATTTAAACAACTTTTAATGACATGTAGGTAAAGAATTCATATCTAATCACATTTCAGATTACCCATATCTTGCCATAATGCATTTTGTGTAAAGAATAAAATAGGCTACAAATAGCAGCTTTTAGATCTTGTTGCTCTAAATAAATTATATTTTAGTCATGTGATTCCATTGAATGCCTGGTTATTGGAAGGAAACAATGGGCGCACCCATCATTACCCCATTTCAAGTAAAGCAGTGCCCAGAACAAAGCTAGAAGGTTGGATCAAGTCGGTTGCATCTATGAAGCCTTGGTATAGAGCTGTATAATTACCCCAGATCAAGTGTAAGTTTCTTGCCAGTAATTATTAAAATTATTTTTGTTGCTAAGTTCTTGCTCATACAACTTCAGTTCAAAGAAACCAAACAATTTACAACTTGCAAACCTTTGATTACATTGCCAAGAGTAGTGTTAAAGTTTTATTTTATTGTCACATTTGTTTACAGTTTGTTTGTTAGTCCAACATATTGTTTTAAATTGAACATGATCAATGACAAATGGTATGCATTCTCAAAATGCTTTGTCTAATAGCCCATTCACTACCATGATGTCTATTAAATCGGCATGTCATCGGAGATCTCCTAGAAGCCCAAAGTTTAATCAAGGCTAGCCCAGGCCATGAGAAAGTTGGCGTCAAAGAAGTTTACCCTCCAAAATACATAACCTTTTTCCCTTTCTCCTCTCCACTCTGGGCTACATTTTCATATTTTACTGGTATTTCCGGATGGCTCCCACATTTGCAAGATAAAGGGCATCAGAGTAATCATAATGTTGAACAATAAGAAATGAGGGAACTGAATGAAAGCATGGAGAGGCTTGTTGACCTTTCAGAGCGAAACTGGTCTTGGATTGTGTCTGTGCACTGCTGAGCCCATTGTGTTCCCAGACCTTATCACTGTGCTACAGTTTCCTTTCCCTGCTGTGTGTGCATGTGTGACAGTGAGTGTATCAGTCAATGCCTATGTGTGTGCATCCCACCCTTGAGTGTATGTGTGTCTGTTTTAGTGACCTGAACTGGTGGACTACAAAGGTACAGACTTGAAAAGTGATACATACGGTTTTGCACTAACTGGACACACATGTGCACAAATGCAAAGCTGTGCCAATTCCTACATTTAATCAAAATTTTAATGCTAAAAAAAAATCCTGGATGAGAACACTCAAGATGATGTGGTGATGACATGAGTTGCTAAAAAAATATGCATCTATGTGAGATGTAGCAATATTGTAAATGATTTACATTTTTTAATGATCTTTACAGTATTACTTTTTTGTACTCCACTACGTTGGGATTATTAGGTTCTTTCAGCTAAAGGAAAAAGTAACCCTTGTTGACATCCATTTGAAAGTCAAGCAAGAAAATAACAAACTAAGATAATGGGAAAATAATTTCACAAATTATTTTGATAATGAAGAGAACGAGACTAATAGAATCATTAGCTGATGTAAGTATAATAGAGAAGATATCATATGGCATTTTTCATCCACGAATAAATATGATTCCCCAGATTATATCAGCATTGTGTCAGGTGCATAAATGCACCTGACCTTAACCTTAAACAAACTCTTCCTGTTAAGATTTGATAATTTACATTCAGGGGATTTGATTTTTGTCTCCAAAAGGGATGTGTCTTTGTAACCACCTGTGCATAAGTGTGTGTGCACACACACACACTTATGCACAGAAGTTGTTGAATTATTATTCTGTGACATCCTGTCACAGTCTATGCTCTTAATAAATGACATGTAGGAAACTTTGCAATGGCGAGGCCTGTTCCGAAGAGTTAATAGCTGATGATAGTTGTGAAGTAATTGTACATCTCAGAAATGACTGATAAATTAAAATTTTGTCTGAACGCTCAGCAGTGGTAAATTATAGAGGGAAAAACTAAGGAAAAGAGAGAACAGAGAAAAAGAAAATTAAAATTGCCCTAATTAAAGACCTGCTGCCTCCACCTGTTGCCATCTCCCCTCTCACCCTGTCTCTCTGACCTTTTCCAGGGACTGGTGTAGGAGACAGATGTCCTGTGATGTCACGGACAGCTCTGTTCTCCCAGACAATACACCCACGGGTCTGGGACTTCCCCAGCAGTAGCAACAGGGGGAGCTGTTGTGTACTGGTGGTATGTGTGCTATGACTCATCGCCTCCTCTCTCCCACGCAGGGCACACATGCAGTTGCACACAGACACACACGCTTCAATGGAGGTGAAGATTTTCGCCAAATTATATAGAAGCAGGACTACACCCTAAACACTTGCACACCTCCTTGTTATTTTTTTGTTGCATTGGGACACCATATAACCCACCAAGCCTTGAATTGTTTGTAAAAAAAATAAAATAAAAATGTGCCTCTCTAAGCAGAAATAACAGCACCACTGACCATGATGCTACGATATGCACCTGCATTTCCATTACAAGATATCAGTATGTCTCCCCTCCATCTCCATTATCTATACACTGCTTTACCCTCTGAAGGGTTGCAAGGGGGCTGAAATCTGTCCCAGCTGACTTAGGGTGATGGCAGGGGACACCCTGGACAAGCTGCCAGTCTATCACAGAGCCACACATAGGCAAGGCAAGGCAAGGCAAGGCAAATTTATTTATATAGCACATTTCAACAACGATGCGATTCAAAGTGCTTTACAAAGACATTAAGACAGAGGATGACAATTATTAAAAGAAAAACAAAACATTTATGAAATCATTAAAAAAAGGTCAGAACAGTAAAAAGATCAAAAACAGAAGTCAGAAAACAAGGGCAATTATTAAAAGAAAAACAGAACAGTAAAAAGATCAAAAACAAGTTCAGAAAAGGGCTGTTTAAAATAACTGTCATAAAATAAGAGTTAAAATAATTTAAAATACTTTAATCAAAAGCAGCTGAGAATCGCCCTTCCTTGGCTCCAAAAACCTTTACCTCAGTTTTGTCTTTGTTTAAATGAAGAAAGTTTTGACACAGCCACTCATTATCTGTTCAATACACTTTCCCAGCACCTGTATAGGGCCATGTTCTCCTGGGGACATTGTAATGTAGATTAGAGAGAGACAACCAAGCACATTCACATGGACACTTACAGACAATTTAAAATCACAGTTAACTTTGGCATGTTTTTGGATTGTGTGAGAGAGTCGGAGCACCTGATGAGAACCCATGCATACATAGGGAGAACATGCAAATTCCACCCAGAAATATCCCAGGCCCAGCCTGGAGAGCATTACTCTCTAGGTGTGAGGCAACAATGTTAACTACAGAGCCACTCTGCAGCCCCCGTGCTATCTCTTCATCTAAATATTTCCTAATAACATTTTTGTTGGTGATGAAACACAATATCTATGATGCTATTGTATATATGTATGATGTTTGTTTGTTTCAGAGATGGCTCTTGTTAAATCACGATTGAGAGCCTAACTGAGTTTCTTGTTCACCTACTCACACACTCATCAACACTGTCACTCCTCCAGCTCTAAGGTGTCTCAACCCCCAGTACTCCTCCTGGCTCAGCAGTCACATGTGAGAGGGTGCCTATCCTAGTCTGTCGTTCACTCACTTATTTATTCACCTATACAGTCACTCCTTCAGCTCTGGCTATCTCATTAAGCTCTAAAGGCAAATAGGTACAGTCCCAGTTGAGCCTTGTTAAACTGATTTGCAGATGCGTACAAAGACAGCTGCGGGCACCATTTGAGTGTAGTTATTAAACTGCAAGTCCAGTCTTTAATTTTGAATTTTACCTAATAATATGGATGAGTTGGCAACAAGGACACGGCACCAGACAGCTGGCACTGGACTACCAGTAGCATCATGCTTTTTATGGAGACGTGGCTAACGGCGCAAACACCAGGCACAAACATTGCTCTGGACAGGTTCCAGGTGATGTATGCGGACAGAACAAGAGAGAGTGATAAAAGGAATGGTGAAGGGCTGGCTCTGTTAACGACAGATGGCGTGACATCACTATTATGGAACAGTTCTGCAGTAAAGACGGTGAGCTGCTCATTATGAGGATGAGGTCATTATATCTACCTAGGAAAATCTTACACATTATCCCAATAACTGTGTACATACCCCCCTCTGTTCCAGTGTACACACTGGATCAGTCTGTGACATCAACCACTCTGTTATGAGAAGTCTGCAGACACAACACCTTTATGTCCTTATGTCTGAGGACTTAAGACATGCCTCTGACATACATTCAACCCACATTCATTCAGTATGTTACATGCCACACCAGAGATAATAAAACACTGGACTTGTACTATGGTAACACCAAGGAGGGATACAGCCTCCTCCCCTTGGAAGATACAGTCACAATTTGGTGCACCTCCAGCCTTTGTACAAACCTTTTGTACAGAGGTACCCAGCTGTGACTCACACTGTAAAGAGATGGTTTGATGAGGCTCTGAAGAACATCTGACACAGATGCGTGAAAGTGCTCAGTGATCATCACAGGGAACACTCAGATTACATGATAGGTGAGTATGATTCATCTTTAATTTTTTTGTCTGTTTTCATCGTGGCAAGGTTTTATTACTATGAACATTTAAATTTGTGGTCAATAAATTTGAAATTGTAGAGCAATGTCCATGAAGGTGTGTTGTGATTTTAGTATGCAGTGTCTAACTGCATATTAAGGGTCTCTGTAAGTTGTCAGATGAATATTGGTGTTGAAATGTGAAAAACTCTTAACTTAAGTACCTTGGCAAAGTACTGCTGCTTGTGCATGTCTATCTGTTATTGAAAATTCAGTGCATACTTGTGTTAAAAGTAACATGGAAAAGTACTAGGTCCAACTTACTAAGATTGTCAGCATGGATTTCATAGCTAAGGGAATGAGGTTCACGTTCACATATACATCAGACGGAACAGAGTACATGTCTGAAAGGGGTTGAAGAGATCCCTCTCTCACATGGAAAAAGCTGGGAGCACCATGAGAAGGCTGTCAGTACCATACAACCTGCACTTCTGTGGCACAAGCTGGAGTACAAGAGAGTTGAACTTCACTTTGCAATTTAGATCATGCACTACCTCACCAACTGACCACAGCATGTTATATTACAGGATTTAACCTATGGATGTCTGTAGTACAGGATCACCTTCGGAGTTCTGGCTCCCTTCCTCTATTCATCCTCTATGGATTACTTTACAGATAAGTCAGCTAGTTGCTACCTGCAGAAGTTCTCTGATTACTCCACACTTGTTGGCCTCATTGCAAACAGTGATGACAAGGAGTACAAAGAAACTGAATAAGGTCTCTGAGTGGCAATGCTGGGAAAACCAAAGAAATGGTTGTGGGCTTTCACAGATACCAACTCATTCAGCCAACATCAGTCAGCATCCACGGAATGGACATCAAAATGGTGATGTCTTAGAAGTGCCTTTGGTGTTCACCTGAAGGACAAACTGAACATGCCAATGCACTTTACAAAAACAGAGTAAACTAGAAAAGCACTCGGAGAGCACATACCTCCGCCATCCCGTTTGTCTGTCTGTCCGTCTGTCTGTCCGTGTGTGTGTGTGTGTCTGTCTGTCTGTTAACAGCATAACTCAATGGCCTGGCGACCATTTCTCAATTGTCCTTCGACCTTCAAAAAATTCCTGGATCCAGACGGTGATTCGGATCACCTCCAAAATCTAATCGATTCTTACTCGTGCTCTTCCGGACATCCTGTAAAAAATTTGGTGAAAATCCGTCCATGACTTTTTGAGTTATGCTGTTAACAGACAAACAGACAGACACACACACACACACAGACAGACGGACAGACAGACAAACAAACTCCGGTGATTACATAACCTCCTGGCGGAGGTAACTATCTGCTAAGGACACTGAGATCTGTTTTTGACTTGTTTTGGTGGAATCAGACACTTTCTACGCAGTTGTTTGCTGGGGCAGCAGCATTTCTGCAGCAGACAGGAGGCGACTAAACAATCTTGGTAAAGAAGGTCAATTCTGGCCTGGGATGTCCCCTCAACCCAGTGGGAGTGGTGGGAGACAGAATTTATTTTGGTGCAATGTCAACAAATTCAAACCTGTACATTGTGAATATTCAGTACATTTAAAATTTCAATACAATACAATTTTTCGATGTTTACAAGAACTTGTGCAATACTGGTACTTTTCTACTTACTAAGAAATGTGTGCAGTATATATAACATCTGTACAATACCAGTTTCACTGCAAATTTTCCAACTGAGGGTTTAATAAAGGCTTATCTTATCTTACTTTATTCCTGCTTTAAGCCCTACTTTTTTTTTCATTTAGGGGGACAAGCAACTCATCTTACATCACATATCATCACTAGATATTTGTTAATGTAAAAATATTAATTAGATTAATGGACATATTACAAACATTTAGTCACCTCACAGCTTGGATTCAAATGTCAGGATTGGGTAGCCTAGCTGCGCTAGACAATCCACGGCAACGAATTTAATTCTCTGCCAGGGTGGGTCTAGTTACCCTCCATAAGGCTCGAGGTTGGATGCTCCTAAAACTGGCCGGACGAATCACCATGAAGTGTAGAGTCAGAAGGCGGGCGTAACTAAGTGATGACAGAGGCGCGACGATTCTGACAAACAACCGGAAACAACTAGCCTCGCCGCGCTAGACAACCCATGGCAACGAATTTAATTCTCTGCCAGAGTCGACAACAAAAACGACAACAGTCGTTGAGCTCCATTAGCATCGACTCTGAATAATCTTTCTGTTAACATGTCTGTAATATACTTGAGCTTCACCCATTGACTGTATAAATAAGGCTCTATTTTATGTCAACTTCTTTCTATCCTGGTTAGGACAAAAGCCAAGGAGCAATCCTGGAACTGCTGGCCAGTGAGTACATGAATGGGTTGATGTCCAGCCCTGCCTGTCCCAAGTTGCTGCTGCAGCCCTCATCATCCCAGTGGCAAGTGTAAATTGTGAGAGAGATTTCTCAGCAATGAACAGGGTAAGTGATTTAAACCATAATGCATAAGAGCACAATGTGAATAATTTCAGTTAATTTTGTTGTGCTCTTTTGCATTATGGTTATGCAAGTTTTTTTTCTCTCTTTTAGATCAAAACTGAACTGAGGAACATGCTGCAAGGGGAGCATCTTGCTGCATGCATGCGCATCAGCATAAATGGACCTCACCCCCAATCCTTTCCATACAGAAAGGCATTGGAGATCTTTTTTTCAAAACAGAGAAAAATACACTGCTCTGACAAAAACTGTCAGCTTTGCAAGTAGCTTTAAATAGTTTTTTTTCCTTTTTTTTTCCTTTTTCTTTTGGGTTCTGTTTGTGTTAAAGCAAGTCTGCGGCAGGCTTAAGTTGTATCTATGTGCAATAAATAACACATGGTTCATAAACCAGTTTGACTAGATTATTTTGAACGCACTTATCAAACACCATGACGTCCCCCTCCACCACCCGGCCCACCACAAGTAAATTCTTAACCTAGGGGAAACACTGTTAACCCTAACCTTAACCCAGACCAAAACAATGCCTAACCCTAAAGAAACGTTTTTGCACGTTTACTTTTTTCAGTAACAACAACATGGCCAAGAAAACACTGTTTCAATTTGTGGGGACTCAAATGAGGTCTTCACAAATGACGTGTTGTTTGGTTTTCCTATAGTTGTGGGGAGATTTGGTCCCCACAAGTATAGCCAGAACCTGGGTGCACACACACACACACACACACACACACACACACACACACACACACACACACACACACACACACACGCACACACATTTTTGTGAAAATGTGAATTATGCTTTTGAATATATATCTGGGATTCTGTCGTTGGTCTATTATGTAAGCAATGTGTCGCAGGACTATTGATTAATGTTGTGTATTGTAGCCAGGGGAAGTCATCAGCATAAGTGCACCTAAACATAAGAGGAGGTTAACCAACTATTTAGTTGAATGTGAAGCTGTGCAAGAAAACAGCTAGGAGCAGAGGGAGAACAACTAAAAGAAAAAAGAACAGAGAAGGGAACAGGAAAGAGATGCAGAGGAGAGGCAGGATGAGGAGGGGAATAAAACAGGAAGAGAAGTGAGAGAGAGGGGCAAGCAGCTTAAGCCATGCAGAATCAATGAAGGGTTAGGATTACTGAACTGAGTATTGTCATTCCACCTCAATTCACCACATAAAATAACATTTTTAACAGTACATGCCTGGCCATCTCATATTTGTCACTCACCTGCCTTTACTTGCATATGAACATAAGTGACATCCCATTCCTAATCTATAGGGTTCAATGTGACGTCGGTCCACCCTTTGCAGTTATAACAGCTTCAACTCTTCTGGGAAGGCTGTCCACAAGGTTTAGGAGTGTGTTTATGGGAATTTTGACCATTCTTCCAGAAGCGCATTTCTGAGGTCACACACTGATGTTGGACGAGAAGGCCTGGCTCTCAGTCTCCGCTCTAGGTCATCCCAAAGGTGTTCTATCGGGTTGAGGTCAGGACTCCGTGCAGGCCAGTCAAGTTCATCCATACCAGACTGTCATCCATGTCTTTATAGACCTTGCTTTGTGCACTGGTGCACAGTCATGTTGGAAGAGGAAGGGCCAGCTCCAAACTGTTCCCACAAAGTTGGGAGCATGGAATTGTCCAAAATGTCTTGGTATGCTGAAGCATTCAGAGTTCCTTTCATTGGAACTAAGGGGTCAAGTCCAGCTCCTGAAAAACAAGCCCACACCATAATCCCTCCTCCATCAAACTTTACACTGGGCACAATGCAGTTCGACAAGTATGGTTCTCCTGGCAACCGCCAAACCCAGTCCGTCCATCAGATTGCCAGATGGAGAAGCGCGATTGATCACTCCAGAGAATGTGTCTCCACTGCTCTAGAGTCCAGTGGCGGCATGCTTTACACCACTGCATCCGACGCTTTGCATTGCACTTGGTGATGTATGGCTTGGATGCAGCTGCTCGGCCATGGAAACCCATTCCATGAACCTCTCTGCGCACTGTTCTTGAGCTAATCTGAAGGCCACATTAAGTTTGAAGGTGTGTAGCGACTGAAACTGCAGAAAGTTGGCAACCTCTTGGCACTATGCGCCTTAGCATCCGCTGACCCCGCTCCGTCAGTTTACGTGGCCTACCACTTGGTGGCTGAGTTGCTGTCACAACTGGATTTGTTGCACAGGTGGCATCCTATCACAGTTCCACACTGGAATTCACTGAGCTCTCAGGAGCTCAGTGAACATTCTTTCACAAATGTTTGTACAAGCAGTCTGCATGCCTAGGTGCTTGGAGGCCATGGAAGTGATTAGAGCACCTGATTCTTATAATTTGGATGGGTGAGCGAATACTTTTGGCAATATAGTGTATATTAGTAAGTAAAATGTGTAAAATTTTTGGACACAATTGTTGCAACTTTTTGAGATAAAAATTCTTAAAGAGAGATGGGGTCATGCAATTTTTGCCTTGTTTTCTTCGCATCAAGTTATGGCACTTCAAACATTGATCCACAGATAGGTGTGAAAAAAACAATGCAAAAATCACATGAGCCTAAGATTTTTTTTTACTCAAACACTAATGCGACTTACAGTCCCAGATTTTACACATGGTCAACTCAATATCCGCTACTTTCAAAAAAAAATATGTTCAATTAACGATGGTCAGGTGTAGGGCATTCGGTGATTTGAGGCAGATGACCCAGTAGAATATGTTTGTGACTGACAAGTGGTTTAAAAAAGTGGTTTCATCAATGCTCTTGAACACTGTATTTTTCTCTGATTCCAGGTTGAGTGTGTCTGAGAATCTGTGTATGACAAAATCGCTGTGTTATGCTTTTCTTATTTAACAACTAATAAGAAAAGCTACAACTTGAAGTTGGTTAGCATAGCTTAGCAAAAAGAGTGGAAAAGGCAGAAACAGCAAGACTGACTCTGTCCAAATGTAAGTGTGTAAAAGGACAAGTTAGTTATTTCTGTTCAATTTGGTATAGTTTCTTTTTGCTCATTCTGGCTGGTCCTTCCTGACAAACAAGGTGCTGAACATTGAGAGCCTGGTCTGTTATAGTTGTCTATTGTGACACTCCAAAGTTTCTTCCCAGTCTCTTTCTGAAAATGACATTGTGTTCAAACACAATTTTCATTTATTTATTTTATTTTTTTTCTTTTTTCTTTTTTTCTTTTCTCTCTCTTTCTTTTCTTTTTTTTCTTTTCTTTTTTCTCTCTACTTTTTTTTTTTGTCTGCAAGTCCGCTCAAAAATGACACCAACCACCCATGGTGTCATTGCTTAAGCTTCATGTGCAATTTTTTTCTTCTTTGTGACTGTGACCATCACCTGCCCTCATGGCAAATTAACCTATCATGTTTATTTCAAGCTGTTTCCTGCATTATGCCATTGAGGGCTGTGCACACCCAAGTGAAACATAAAACAAACACAGGACAGACAGAAATGTGAGGCATAGACAGTGTTCAAAGAGAAAAGGTGCATTTTATTTGTTTGTGCTCTTTAATTCACACCTTAAAACCATTTACAAATCTAAAATCCTTCACAAACACCTAATACGACAAAATCCCAACTGGATCAATCATGAAGATGTCAGGAGGCCACAAGAAGGATAGATAGAGCAGAGTGAGAGTGAGAAAGCACACATGTCGAATGTCTGTCGTGAACTCGGAAACGACAGAAAGATTCCGCTGTTGCCGCGGTGATAACTCTCACCAAGTCGACTTTGGAGATGACGATGGCCCTCACTAGGTGCACAGAAAAGTCCTGGATATGGGGGATCGGGCACCTGTCATTGGTGGTAGCATTGTTGAGGCGCCGGAAGTCACCACAAGGTCACCAGTCTCCATCGGACTTTGGAACCATGTGCAGGGGAGAAGCCCATGGGCTGTTGAAATGGTGCACAATGCCCAGCCACTCCATGTTGGCAAACTCCTCCTTAGTGACGGCCAACTTAGCCACATCCAGATGCCGTGCGCGTGCTAAAACTGGTGGGCTGACTGTAGTGATATAATGCTCAACCCCATGTTTAGCCACCGCAGTAGAAAAAGCAGGGACCGTAAGGGCAGGAAACTCTGAGAGCAGATGTTGGTACACATCCCCAGTAGCGAGCATGTTGGCGAGTATCGGCCCCGCGATCCCAAAAATACACAGGTAAGAGTCAAAAGATACAGCATTGATCAAACACCTGTTAGCTACATCTACTAACAGTCTGAACGCACACAGAAAGTCAGCACCCAGGATAGGGACTGAAACCGCAGCTACTACAAAGTCCCAGCTAAACTCATAGCCATTAACCCTTTATGCTTCAGTGCGTCGTAGGTGTACCGCCGGCGGTACACCTACTAATTTACATAGGAATTTCAAGAATGTCCGACGGCTGCAAACTCGATTATACAAACACTATACGCCGATGGAAAGCTTAGATTCTCATGAATCCGCCGGTATAAACCACTTTCAGATGTGATTACCACAGCGGGTGAGAAAAACACATTTGTCCGACAAAAACAAATATTCATCCATCCGTTCTCTATACACGGCTTCAACGCACACAGCGCGACTCACATTTCCGGGTTTATTATTACACACAGAAAAAAAGATTCCACAAAAAACGGCCACCCACCTTTTACATCCAGACAACACAAGCCAGTAAACTATTTTGTCCAAAACATGTCCTGAAGTCGGTATAAAATCCACGAATCGGTCGTTTTCAAGGAAATGCACCTCGCGATGTGCGTCCAATATTCCCTGTATTTTTCGTAATTTTTTAAATTTAAAAATAGAATATTAGCGATTTTTTGTACTGAAAACGGCTGGAATTGACTGAAGCTTAAAGGGTTAAAGAACACAGTCATAAACCTGGTGCCGTTGGTGCGGATAGGTGTGCCGTTAGCTGCATCCAGCGGGGGTCCTTGTCCATGTCCCAATGTGTCAGCCGAGGAGGGGGATGCAATACTCTGCTGCGCCCCCGTATCCACGAAAAAATGACGTCCAGAAGCGCCGTCCTCAATAAAAAGCAGCTTGTTGTTATTGTTGCTGGCACACGAGTGCCGAGTTCATTTTTACTCTTCTCTAGAAGAAGGAGTAAAAATGATCTCGGAAAATTACACCAAGTTCTTGGAACAAAATTTTATACCATGGTACAAATCAAAGCCTGCCAGTTACAAGAAGAGCATCATCTTCATGCAGGACAATGTGCCAAGTCATGCCTCCAAGTAGTGGCTGGCCAAGTAGAATTTCAAGGACAAACGCTTGATGACATGGCCCCCTGCTTCACCAGATCTAAACCCAATAGAGAATCTTTGGGCAATTCTCAAACAGGAGTTGTACGCCAATGGCCGGCAGTTTTTTCTAAGGACAGTCTTTGGAGAGCAATATTGACCACAAGCAAGAACATTGACTCTGAAACCATCAAAACGCTCACATGCTCAGTTGATTCTAGACTGGTTAAAGTATTGCAGAAGAAAGGCGGTTATATCAACACGTGATAAACACATTTTCAATTTAAAATTGTTATTTTTTATTATACCATTGTTAAATATTGTTTTAAAAATAAAGATTATCATGTTATATACTTGTTGGTATAAAATAAATGTGTTGTTTACTTTTAAAACTGAACTTTGTTTATTTTTTTATTTGACTTGCATAATTATCTGGAACAGTCATATTCTAGAAAATTGGATTATTACACCGCTAAATAATAAAAATATTCCAAAACTACCAAATAATGCTCACAATAGGCCTTTGCAATAGTAAAAAAGCAGATTTAGTAAAATTAAGCAAAAAGCCTCTTCACAATAACGAAAAATCACATTTGCATAATTATCTGGAACACACAGTATTGTGATACTTTATTTCAGCAATAATAGTAATAATAATAATAGTCATAATAATAATGATATAATAATAGACTAATAATAATAATAGTCATAATACGTCTGATATGAATGCACTCAATTATAAGTTCATGTACTGTACACTTAGAATATTATAAGTAAGAGTAGTCTGCTCATTGCAAAGGCAGTGAACTGTTAATATTCAATTCAATTCAATTCAATTCAATTTTATTTATATAGCGTCAATTACAGTCAACTCGTCTCAAGACGCTTTACAGAACCCAAATGCCTGACCCCCAGAGCAAGCCCAAAGGCGACAGTGGCAAGGAAAAACACCCTTTTAACAGGGAAGAAACCTCGAGCAGAACCCGGCTCTATATAGGGGGGACCCATCTGCCTGCTGGCCGGGCGGGTTGAGAAGGACAGAAGAGGGCAAGGGGGAGGGATGGGAGAAGAGGGAGGGGTGGGAAAGCACGGAAAACACAACACACATTTGGATACATGCATGACAGGATATGTGACACAGACAAAGTATAAGCTAACATTGAAAACTGACTCATAGTTTACTCTTATGATGTACGGCTCTGACATTAAACATACTCCATATATAGCTAGCAGTAAAATTCAAACAGTATGTAAGTTAGCATAACAGTATAGTGAAGGCAATGCAGAGTTGACTGGTGGAAAAAGGGAGTTGGAAGCAGAGGGCTGGAGGAAGGTCAGCAGCAGCATCCCACAGTGGACATGGTGGAGACTGGACCAGCCGGTGGAACATCAACCGCAGATCTGAAGCATCCAGCTCTGGGACCAGGGACACTCGGAGAAATAGCACAGGGGGAAACAGAGTGAATGTACTGCAATAACGGTATACATATTAAATGTAAAGGTAGATAGAGAAGGGCTCAGTGCGTCAAGAAAAGTCCCCCAGCAGCCTAGGCCTATAGCAGCATGACTAGAGGCAGAACGAAGGGACGTCCAAGAAGGAGTCAGCTGTGCAAATGAAGACACAAGCCGAACCCCTGTGGGTCACCCAGTCAGCCCCAACTATAAGATTTGTCAAAAAGGAACGTTTTAAGCCTGGTCTTAAAAATAGAGAGGGTGTCTGCCTCCCGAACCCAAACTGGGAGCAGGTTCCACAGGAGAGGCGCCTGATAACTGAAGGCTCTGCCTCCCATTCTACTTTTAGAAATTCTAGGAACAACAAGTAAGCCTGCAGCTTGAGAGCGAAGAGTTCTGCTAGGATAATATGGTACTATCAGATCTTTAAGATATGATGGAGATTGGTTATTAAGAGCTTTATATGTCAGAAGAAGGATGGATGCATATACAGCCTAATATTTTAGATTTATAGTTTGTAAAGGGTTTTGTTTTAGATTTATGTACTGTTGGGTAATCTACAGCAACACATTATATATTCGACAACTTCATCACATGTTTAGTGTAGGCTTTAAAATGTTACTCTGAAGAGTGTCTAGCTTACTTGAAAATTAATATAGCACAAAACAGAAAAAGAAAAGAAAAGACAATTAGGACCAAGGTACGTTTTATCAGTCTGTTCCCTGGCTATAAAAGACACGAGCAGAAACAAAAAATCAAGCCGTTTTTTTCGTTTTGAGCAAAAAGCAAAAAAACAGGAAACGGTTCGTTTTTTCGTTTTTTTCGTTTTCACCCCCAAAATGAAAATATGACTCCATATTTCGTTTCATTGGTGGGCGGGGCTTCGGAGCGGTGCCCATCACAATAAAGCTCCTGCCCATCACAATAAAGCTCCTACACTGGCAGGCATAGACAAACTGACTTTCATTGTATTGCCTGCCCCCACTGCACTTCCCCTAATTCTAAATCAAAGCAAGTCGTATACACAGTACAGGGTTTGCACGAAAGTAGGCTATTTATTGATTGAATGAGCGAGAGATAGACTATTTATCGGCGATTAAACACTCAAGAGGAGGCCAACGAGGCACGCTGAAAGTAGGTTTATAAAGTGACCAGCAGGTGTTGCCATGCCTCAACGTTGCCACCAACCATCCCCTAAAAACATCAGGCGATTAATACATTGATCTGGGTTAATGGCGGGGTGTGCCCTCAAAAAAGGTTTTAGTTTCAAGATACACCTACCCAGTTAAAACAACACACCCACCATGTTTTTAATATCCAGTAAATGTGCCACATTCATTAAAGGACTGGTTGTGGAACTTAATTCTGGTGGCAAATACGTGTTTATTATTAATCTTATCATTATTGTTTTATTATTATTATTATTATTATTATTATGTTGTTGTTGTTGTTGTTGTTATTTGCTATAATTTAGGCTATCCTTATATCTTGAAAAAGCCTGTCCAATTAGGAGTGAGGTGAGGGAAAGAAGCCAGAGTTTCATAATGGTCACTCAAAAGTTGATACCTGAGTCAAACTCAGTTTTAAAATGCACAATAATATAAACTCATGCAAACATAACTGTCTGGCGAATGTGGATTCTGCGCTGTTTGTCGATGGTGAATGTTTAATGGGGGGAGATCTGGGATAGGCAGATCCAGTTGCTTTGGTTTAGTTTTACAGGAGTACTTCTGTACTTTTGTTTTATTCATTGGGAGAGCATAAATACAAATGGGGTTTCATCTTATATGTGATATATTTTAGTATGTGATATAATAAATATATCTATCAGATGACACACAACTTTACACCTCCTCTGACCCCACAGCCTCACTCCCTCCTAACTCCCTCATCGCCTGTCTCCAGAATTTCCTCAAACTCAACGGAAACAAAACTGAGGCTCTGCTCATCGGCTCTAAGTCCACACTCCCCAACGTCCACATAACCCCAACATCTCCCATCATTATCGACAATATCCCAGTCTCCCTCTGTCATCAGGTGAAGAGTCTTGGACTTATACTGGACAGCACTTGCTCCACACATCCATAACATCACCCGGACAGCCTTCTTTCACCCTCGAAACATCTCAAGACTCTGCCCCTCACTCACCCAATCAAGTACCGAAACCCTGGTCCACTCATTTGTCACCTCTCGCATTGATTACTGAAACGCCCTCCTCACCAGACTCCCAGCCAAACTCACTAACATCCAGAACTTTGTCACACACATCATCACCCGCACCAAATCCTCTGGACTGCTGATCCTCACACCCATTCTCATCCAACTCCACTAGCTCCTGTACACTACCGCATCCTCTACAAGATCCTCCTCCTCATCTATAAGGCCTTCCACCACCAGGCCCCCACTTACATCTCTGATCTCCTACAAGAGAACAATCCACCCCGTCCCCTCCGCTCCACATCCACTGGACCACTCTCTACCCCCTCACCACGTCTGCAATCCCTGGGTGTTCAGGTTTTCAGTGGCTCAGCCCCAAAGCTTTGGAACTCTCTCCCAAGGTAGTGTCTACAGATACGGACCCGTACCCGGAGCGTGTGGGCTACAGATACGGCACTTTCCATTTGCCAGACAGATACGGACCCGTCCGCGAGTCTCGCGAGTCAAGAAGCTGCTAACCACTGCAAACTGTTGAAAGGTAAGCAAAGGTTAAGGTTAGGGTTAGTGTTAGGGTCAGGTTTAGGGTCCATACCTGTAGTACCGATGCTACGGGTCCATACCGCTAGCCTCCACCGGGAGTCACGTGACCAGATCTCGCGTATCTGATTGGCAAATGGCAAGTGTCGTATCCGTAGTCCACAGGCTACGGGTACGGGTCCGTACCTCTAGCAACAACCCTCTCCCAACATTGAAAACACACCTCAGAACCTACCTCTTGCAGCAGTCATTGTCATTATAACTTCACTCTCCCGTTTTAAACATGTTTTAATTTTGTTTTACCAGTGTATTAGCAATGGTTTCAACAGCGCTTTATGTATCTATGTATATATTTAACTGCGTAAGGCCACTTTGGGTGACTTGAAAGGCACCGTGAAATAAATGTTTTTATCATTATTACTATCGTATTTTATGTGATTAATCTTATATATGTGATGAATTTTATACAGCATCATATGTGACATAACGGGACATATTGAGGAAGCTAGATAAAGCAGAGATGAGACTAAAGCCTGGTGAAAAAAACAACAGTCTTTAATACAAGAATAACAAGAACAAAGTCAGAAAAAAGAAATATATATGAATAACATTATGTCACAAAAATGTCAATGACGTTTCAGCTCTCTCAACACATATCTTTTCACAATATTGATGAGGTCCTTGATCCTGCTTTGAAAACTGATCGGACTGTTGTTCACAGCATTGTCGAAGAGCACAGAAATGTCCAAGTATTGACGTGCAAATTCATTTTCAAATGCTGTTTGTTGTTCAGCTGTGGGGAATGGGTTTCTCCCGAAAAGGGAGACTTGTGTCAGCGATGACCCCACTTCCTGGTGGTAAGCTTGTGCAGCTTCTGCAGCCTCTGGCAAACAATCTGCCGGCAGTTTCTTTGGGCATCCACCCAGAGCCAGTTGATTTGGAAAACCTTTTCCTAAAATAAGCAGATAGAAACACAAATCATCATGGGATTGGGTTTGGGTAATTAGCATATCACCATCATGCATATCAATCCACCTCAATAATTGTTTGCATGCAGACTTTTTTCTCATTGCAATTAAAATCATTCCAAACTGACAATCTCAGATCAACTATTTACACATGACAGGATCTATTCCAATTTGGTGTTTACATGAGCAGCTACCGTACATAATCAGAACAGTCGTTATACAGACGTGCAACTGCCTGTGCTCTGTATCTTATCCACAGAGCATCAACCTCAACACATCCCCACCAAAGGCTATGTGGAAGGCTCCATAGCAGCGCAAGAGACAGAGCATACGCAGACAGAATGCGGCCTGACAACTTTACTTTTTCACTGTTTACATGAAAAAAGATTTCATTTGATCGCTTTGGGGAAAGGAATACCCCCCCCCCCCCCCCCGTGAAACCGAATGAAATTCCATTAGTTTTTTTCTGTTTATTCTAATTGAGGTGTATATGTAAAATTTTTATTTGGTTACAGTTTCTAAATCAATTCCAAGGAGAATGGAAGGTTCCATGTAAAACCAGCTATTGTTAATTCCAAGGGAGTTGTTAAAGCATGCTTATTCAAGTGAGCTGTTAGTATATTTCTACTAAAGCTAACATATATTTTGTTTACCTTAATGTTCTTATAGATAAGTTACACTGAAAAGTAGTCCAAGTATTTTTGGCTTCAGTGTTCAATACAAGGAGGTAACTAAATTATCTGTTAAAAAACAAAAACAAAAAAAACAACTATATTCATCGTAAAGTCTGACAGGTCGAGAAATATTTGTTCCACTGGACAACAGACATAGTCAGCAGACAAGACACTTGCACACATACACAAACACAGGTAAGTTTCTGGAATAAATTAATGCATATCAGAACATTGACTATAATGCCAATAGGGATGGCAAACATCAATTATACCAAGAGCAATGGGATATGAACCGCAGCCTTGTAATTTCACACACTGCTATGTTTATAAAGTAGAAGTACATTGTAGGCTTGAAAGAAAATGTATAAATCAGTATAACCTTGGATCCTGTGTGCATTCTAGGACTGCACCATCCGACCAAGTCCAATCTCTGCTACCTGACATGTAAGTGTGGAGACACAGTATCGTGTCAAGTTGTCCTCCATGTCAAGTTCCTCCTGGTCTACGAGCTGGACGAGAGCCGTTTTCAGTGGGTAATTCACTCTGTTGTTGACTTCTGGCCACATCCTTTCAACAATATGATTCTGGAATTTCAACAGAGTAAAAACAAAAAGTTAAATTTACTTTCAGTTATGACTGTCATTACTTGCAGCTAATATTGAAGCCGAATAGGATGGGCAACCGGCAGTCCAGGGGCCGCACACGGCTCATGCCCTCACTTGAAGTGGCCCTCAGATTAATTTTTGAAAATTATAAAAATGTGTCCTCTGTGGTGCTGAATCAGTAATGACACACCTGGCCACTACAGTGCAGTTCCAACTATCCCTCTTCATCAGTCTTCCCAACTAATGAGGAAGAGATGTTGGGAATGGATAAGAGCGGAGGAAAGAGAAAACTTGATTGAGAAAGTAGTGTGTTCCAGGGTCCAAGTTTTCCATGCCATGCAGCCACTGATAGTCTTTTCTCTCTCTCTCTCTCTCTCTCTCTCTCTCTCTCTCTCTCTCTTTCTCTCTCTTCAGAGTTGTATCTGCAACCCTGTACTGTGTACACGACTTGCTTTGATTTAGAATTAGGGGAAGTGCAGTGGGGGCAGGCAATACAATGAAAGTCAGTTGGTCTATGCCTGCCAGCGCAGGAGCTTTATTGTGATGGGCACCGCACCGGCCGGCTCCGAAGCCCCGCCCACCAATGAAACGAAATATGGAGTCGTATTTTCATTTTGGGGGTGAAAAGGAATAAAACGAACAAACGAACCCTTTCCTGTTTTTTCGTCCAAAACAAAAAAACAGCTTGATTTTTTGTTTCTGCTCGTGTCTTTTGTAGCCAGGAAACGGACTGATAAAACGTACCTTGGTCAATTAGCCCAAAGATCTGTATAAATGATTCACGACAGAGAAAATGTGAGTGTGGTTGTTGCGAGGCGGCTGTTTGGTCCTCTTGGTAGGCAGATTAGCCTATCGTCCATTCTTCAGGCAGGGGGCGGGAGAGAGATACTGTCAAGAAGACCAACATGCAGTCTGAGAAATGAGCTCTTCCCTCCTACCATCACTGCCCCTGCCGCTGCGTAATCAAGCAAGTCCAGGGCTGAGGCGCACCAAGACACACAGATAAGACTCCGTAGAATTTGGAACACAAACTACTGTCCTGACCTGCGAAAGTATTTCAGACGTTCAGCCCTTGAGGTGGAATTTTGGGAAGCATCAGACTTCTGCCTACAGAAATAGACAAGTGAGATGGATTTTTTAAATTGTCTATTTGTTTTTAATTGAACTGGAACATGCTCAGAAGAAAATATACCTTACTCAGCCGACTTTCTGAATCTCTTGGACATTTCTGTCAGCATGTGAAATTTGGACCTCAGTTGCTTGGAAGTCTTTTGTTAAAGAAATGCATTGCTTTCCATTTGAACTTTGAGCCGAAAAGCCCACACAGAAAGGTGAAGTAGCTACCTCAACAGAAAATGTATATTACCCAGGACAGTTTGTAGAAACAAACAAATACGATAGATTCCCTCTTCTTCCTCGATCTCTGCCAAGGAACAACATTGTGGACAGACCATCCACGAGCTGGCGGTTCCACAGGGCTACCCGTTGTCCTCTCGGTCCCTTCCATAAATGCCCAGTCCGTGGAGGAGGCTGGACGCCGGGCAGCACGATGAGTTCGTGGGTGCAGCTGCTACTAGCGCTGCTGGCACCCTGTCTGCGGTTTAGCATAGCCGAGGTGAGTTAGCACAATGACAAACTTTTAGACATGCTTTATCGTGATAACTAGTATGAACTTACAATATATACTACACTATATATACTAAACATTAAGCTCAGTCGTGTTTTACTTGATATTTTGCTGGAGCAAAGGTGGGATATATTAATTAGGGAGCTAATATAAGTTGCACTGTTTATATCCTTTAATAATGTAGTCGAGTTTCTCCAAAAATAATTTACTATATTCAAAAAATTCTAAAATATTTAAACGTTTTTCTTTAAAACACTGGGATTTGTGCACCTGCTTCCGTTTCCTCTTGTAAAGATCTTTCCCTGTTTGCTTCTTTGTGAAGTGGTAGGATCATCCAGTCAGTGAAGTGGTGTTTTGAATGAGTGCTATACCAGGTACCACCTGCTGCCAGGACAGGCTCTTTTACAGTTGGATGTTCCAAGACACATTATTAGATTATGTTCTACAAGTTGACCGCAGCCGTAGACCAGTCAGTGATGACTGTCTTGCATTAACATTATGCTACTAAGCCCAAACGTGCAGTAAACTGCACTTTTACAGTAAATATCATTAAAAGCAGAGATGCTTTTAATTATATTTATTGTAAAAATGCAATTTACTGCTTTTTCAGCACCAGTTGACCATTTTGCATTTGTTTTTTTAAATATTGTATTCTAAATTAAAACTATAAAGAAAATGCATAAGAAGATTGCTCAAGTCTGATTGTCTAGTGAGGTCAAACAGGAAGACTTAACCAAGGGTCTTGTCCAGGTCGATTGAGACCTGACCTAAACAACCATGAAATGCTCATTTTACAAATTCTATCCTCCTCTGCTGATATAAAGTCTGACTTTCATTAGTTTTTTTAAAAAAATTTCATACAGATTTAATTTGTTTCTTACAGAGACAAATTATGTCAGTCACTTGTCAAACTATATGGGGTTAAGTATCAAATCAGTAATAGGAAGTATATTTTTACACAAGTCAAAAAGAATGCACAACCATTCAGCTTTTCTTTTACATTTTCAATTTATGGTATTGTATGGTTTGCCCCCAAGACTAAATAACTGATGCACTTGTTTGAAATTAAATTATGTGGTGAACTGAGTAATATTCAGTAAATCTGAAGTTACATTGGATTAGATCTTAAACCATAACATGTTAAAGGTGGTGTTATAAATGGAAGTTTATATAATGTTCTGCCATTATGGCAGCCTCACATAAAGGTAGATTTTTAGCGAAGAAAATGAAAACTTTAAATTCCTGACATCAGGCTCTCTTCATTTTATATCTTCTATAGGAACTGCATAGAAAAAAAACCAACCAAACTATAAGAGTCTTTTAGACTCTTATATACCTCAAAGCCTTTTAGCAAAGGCTGTTAGCAAAGGCTTTGAGGTATACATTTAGGAATTT
The DNA here is from genome assembly GCF_021347895.1 of Acanthochromis polyacanthus. Taxonomy (NCBI): domain Eukaryota; kingdom Metazoa; phylum Chordata; class Actinopteri; family Pomacentridae; genus Acanthochromis; species Acanthochromis polyacanthus. The sequence continues at coordinate 22,158,676 of NC_067133.1, read as the reverse complement.
CCCATGTCTAATTTTAACATTGTAAGTGTGGCAGCTGGGAAATCAAAGAGACTGTAGGTTTAAACTAACTGTAGATTTAGTTCATAATCATAAGAGAATTGTTTAGTCTTAAGTCTACTCAGATTTGAAGTGGGTAGAATGCAGAAAGTTGCAGTGATAATGTACATTAAGCTTGGCACCACTAAAGAGGGATATAGGCATTCGGCTTCAGCCGAATATTGTATAAAGTTACAATTATCTGTGCCATCCAGAGCTGCATCAGGTGCCTTGCCAAACTTAGAGTTCAGTTTTGACAAGGGAAATAACAAAAATTATTTACACACACATTACTGTTTTGCGCACTTGTAGGCATACTTTCAGAGACTACTTGTGAAACCTTACTCTTGTGCTGTGACTACTGCTTGTGTGTGCAGCAAAATCGACCTGTGGAGTCTGTGAATCTGGAGAATGACTGCTTATATTTAACAAGTCAGCTCTCACTGGCCCCTTTCCTTCATCTCTGCTCCCTACTTCTTTCTCTCTATCCTGTTTCTTTGCATTAATGTGCATGAGCACAAACCTGCATTGGTGATTTATGAATAATGTTCATTGTTCCAAGCCACTTTGTTTCCTATTTACAAAGGCAGGACTCTGCACACACACATACTAGACAGCTAGCAGACTGGGAGAACATATTCATTGAATTTGACCAAAAAATGTATGAGATTACTGTAGCTGACTCTGCCTTTAATTATGTGCGAATAGATGTTCTCTATCCTTCCCTGCCCACTACAGCTGCTGTACCTAGCGTGTCTCAGTGTTGACAGTTGACCAAGATATGGGAATTTGTTTCAGGTGAAAAGTATGTTGAAATTTGTAAAACTGCAAAAAGTACAACAGACAACTTTAATAGGGAGGCTAATGTTCAGATAGCAGTTCAGTTAGAAAACAGAGTTTGTGAAAAGCTGTATTGAAGAAAATCTTCTGTCTTGCAGTCGGTTCACATGTTAGTCAGGTCTAACAGCTGCTGAGAAGCATCTGCTTCCTCAGGCCATGTCCACATGTATCTGGATATTTTTAAAACCGAATATCTGCCCCCCTCCGTTTAGGAGAAAATCTGCGGCCACACGTCTCCATTTTCTACAAAAATCTCCGTCTGCACGTATCCAGAGCGGCGGTGGATTCTCTCGCGTCGAACATGCCAAGGACGTGGACTGGTTGTCAGGTGCAAAATAGCGGAAGTCACAGCAGTCCTCCTTCTCCGATGCTCTTCGAGGTGAGGCAGTAAATCAGCTTGTAAGATCAAACAAGCAAAAAGCACCTGTAGTATTGTTGAAACCAGTACACTTTTGAGCGCGTCCATTCTGCTCCGCTTGTCTACAAAGGTCGCATGTTGCCTGCAGTTTTGTCGCAGGCAGTGTCGTCTGCGCTCCTAAAACTCCGGTTATGTCTGTCCACACGTAAACGCATACCCGGGGTTTTTCCCAAATCTTCACTTTGGCCGGAGTTTTCAAAACCTCCGTTTTCAGAACCAAAAACCTCCGGTTAAGTGTGGATGACAGGCCGAATTGGAGAAAAATATATGCGTTTTCAGACTTATCCGGATACGTGTGGACAGGGTCTCAGCAGTAGCCTATTATTCAAAACAGGTTAACGACTCCAGATGCAGTTGGAAGTTGAGAAAGAGTTTACTCAGCCTCTTAGGCATTAGGCACAGATTTAAAGAAAAAAAAATTTCTGTACACTGGACCTGGGATCTTTCTGCATGGATTTTGCATGTTCTCCCTGTGCATGCGTGGGTTTTCTCCGGGCACTCCGGCTTCCTTCCACAGTCCAAAAACATGCTGAGGTTAATTGACTATTCTAAATTGCCCGTAGGTGTGAATGTGATTGTTTGTCTGTATATGTAGCCCTGCGACAGACTGGTGACCTGTCCAGGGTGTCCCCTGTCTTTGCCCAAGTCAGCTGGGATAGGCTCCAGCCCCTCCCGGGACCCTAGTGAGGATAAAGCGGTGTATAGAGAATGGATGGATGAATTTTCTGTTCACAGGCAGTTTATCTCTTTCAAAATAAATAAAACATTACAGTATCTATTAAAATGAGATAAGACTCACTGCTATTATCTTTTTATGCTCTTGCATGTCTAGTTAGAGATCTTATGAAATAAACAGCTGTTTTAATATCTTAAAATGTTGAATGCAATATCATCAGCATCCCATAGTTGCATATCAGACATTGTTAACAAATCAATTGTTTATATATTCTGTCTGTCCCGTTTTCATCTTTTCTTCAGAACTGAAGTATTTATTCTTTCTAGCTTACATACAAATTGTCATGTGTCACGAAACAGAAGTGTGAACCCAAGCAGCAGGCACGGACAGGTGGTTGAAATAAATTATGATTTAATGCAAACCAGGAAATAAACAGAAAACTCTTAATAAACGAGACAGGAGGGAAAACAAGGGAGAAGAACATGAACTAAACTAAACCAAGGGCGGACCAGAAGGCCAAGATAAACTAACAAACAAACTAAACTAAAATACGGGGAGGAAAAAACTCACAGATGGTCCAGAGTATAGTCCAGAATCTGACGGGTGGCAAGATAGTCAAAACAAGCTGAGCCGAGGCAGAGACGTGGCGGGGGACAGGGAAACAGGTAACAGTCCGAGAGTGAAAATAAAGTCCAGTAATGGCTTGTCGGGAACAGGGAACGGTGTGCAGGGTTTGGCAGAGTGCGTCGTGGTCGTGGTCTTGGAGGATGAGAGGATGAAGCATGGAGCGTGAAGCATGAATGAACCGGCAAAGAGATGTGCAGGAAGGCAGGCTTATATGCTGCGGTGATTGACAATTCCAGTCAGCTGCGCTTCTCCGCACAGCCGTTCATCATTAGGCTGATTGCATCACTGCTCCTGAGCAGGCGGATCATGACAGTACCCCCTCCTCAAGATGCGCCTCCTGGCGCACACAGGACCGGTCGGGGTGCTGGCAGGCAACTGTAGCAGGAGGGACCACTCCGGAGGGCGGCCCGAGGGACGGGCGGGCTGGGATCGGGTGGGTGGGGCAACAACGGAGGAAGGTCCAGAGGCCGGACAAAACACACCAGTCGGGTGGGTGGAGGGGGTCAGGCCGGAGGGCCAAACAAAATGTCCAGAACAGTCTGGGGCGGTTCTGAGGCACACCAAAACACCACAATTTCAAAACCAAAAACCGGAGCAAAACAAAACAAATTATATTCCCAGAAGAAAAAAATCTAGGAGGCCCTTCCGGGGGCGGAGCGGGGCTCTGGACTGGGGACTGGACTGAGCCAGAACTGGATTGAACTTGAGTTGGACTGGACAACGGTTGGACTGGACTTGAGCAGGATGGGACTGGACTGGACCTGAACTGGACTGGGTTGGAACTGGACTGGATAGCTAGTTGGACTGGGAAACTAGCTGGACTGGACTGAATAACTGGCTGGACAAGACAGGACGGGGACCACTAGCTGGGCCGGACTGGCCTAAAATTGAGCTGGACTTGAGTTGGACTGACTGGACAGGAGGGACTGACTGAACCGGAGGGACAGGAAGGACTGGACAGGAGGGACTGACTGGACAGGAGGGACTGACTGAACAGGAGAGACAGGAGGGACTGACTGAACAGGAGAGACAGGAGGGACTGACTGAACTGGAGAGACAGGAGGGACTGACTGAACTGGAGAGACAGGAGGGACTGACTGAACTGGAGAGACAGGAGGGACTGACTGAACTGGAGAGACAGGAGGGACTGACTGAACTGGAGAGACAAGAGAGACTGACTGAACTGGAGAAACTAGAAGGCCTGGAGGGACAAGAGGGATAGGAGGGACAAAAAAGACTGGAGGGACAGGACTGGGGAGACTACCCTTGCAGGGGAACCACATGGTGTTGAGGTGGCCACAGCAGGGGGACCACTAGATGTTGAAGCGGCGCAAAGTCTCTTCTGGGTTAGGGGGAAGGTGCTACACCTCCTCAAGGCTGCCGGAGAGGAACTATGCTCCCACACGGCTGCCAAGGAGGTGCTACGCCCTTGCAAGGATGCGGAGGAGGAGGGACGCCTCCTTAAGGCTGCAGACGGAGCCTTTGGCTCCTTAAGCGCCATGGGAGAAGCTATTGGCTTCCCAAAGACCATGGGGGAAGCGTTAAGCTTCTCTAAAGGTGTCGGGGAGGCGTTTCGCCTCATCAAGGACTCGGGGGAGGCGTTTCGCCTCATCAAGGACTCGGGGGAGGCGTTTCGCCTCATCAAGGACTCGGGGGAGGCGTTTCGCCTCATCAAGGACTCGGGGGAGGCGTTTCGCCTCTTTGGAGCTGCAGCGGGAGCCAGTTGCTCCTCCAAAGCTGCAGCGGGAGCCAGTTGCTCCTCCAAAGCTGCAGCGGGAGCCAGTTGCTCCTCCAAAGCTGCAGCGGGAGCCAGTTGCTCCTCTAAAACTGCAGCAAGAACCTTTAGCCCCTCTAGCGCTGCTGTGAAGTGTTGATCTCCTCCAGGGCCGCGGGAAAGGCTATAGAGCCCTCGAGGGCCGAAGGCGGGCCGATGGGCCCCACAGGAACAGAAGGCGGGCCAATGGGCCCCACAGGAACAGAAGACAAGGCGAAGATCCCTATATGGACAGGAGTTGGGGCGATGGCCCCCACAGGAACAGGAGAGAGGGAGACAGCACCAGGCCTCTCCTCAGCCAGGAGTGAAGCGGCTCGGGGCCTCTCCTCAGCAGGGAGTAAGGCGGCACGGGGTCTCACCTCAGCGGAAAATGAGACGGCGTCGACCTGCTCGGAAATAGTGACAGCGTTGACCCGCTCAAAAGGTAAGGATGCATCTGGCCCCTCTAACACAGCAGGCGAGGTGACACGGGGCCCCTCCAGCACCGCAGGTGAGGTGGCGCAGAGCTCCACAGGGACAGGAATAGGGAAATTTCATCGTCTTAGGTGTCTTCGGTGACCAGCCTTTGTGGCGGCAAGCTCAGCGGCTAACGGGGAACCAGGAACAGGTGGACAGTCAGACTGGAGACAGGTATGGCGAGAGGCGGGGACTGAAAGGGTGACGTGTGGTATGGGAGTGTTTAAAAAATCCCTGATGTAATCGGGAAGGTGGCTAATAAGCTCGGGTTTCTGGGCAGCCAATCGCTGCCCCTGGGTAACCAGAACACTTCTGTGGTCCCCCCACCAGTCCCAGTACAGGTCGCTCAGGGCATAGAAATAACTTTTATTCTCCTCACAGGAGAAGAATATCTCCAGGGAGGCATTTGGAGACCCCCCAGGAGATCTTGGCCGAGAACCCCTCCTGCGGGAATTGCGTCGTCCCCTGGATGGCATCTTAATAACCGGGTGCCCCAAAAGGGAGAGTTCTGGTCAAAACTATGCATGGGGTGAATACATTGGGAAAAGGAAAAAAAATCTGGGGTGCCTGCTGGGTTCTTGCTTGGCTGGTTCATTCTGTCACGAAACAGAAGTGTGAACCCAAGCAGCAGGCATGGACAGGTGGTTGAAATATATTATGATTTAATGCAAACCAGGAAATGAACAGAAAACTCTTAATAAACGAGACAGGAGGGAAAACAAGGGAGAAGAACATGAACTAAACTAAACCAAGGGCGGACCAGAAGGCCGAGATAAACTAACAAACAAACTAAACTAAAATACGGGGAGGAAAAAACTCACAAATGGTCCAGAGTATAGTCCAGAATCTGACGGGTGGCAAGATAGGCAAAACAAGCTGAGCCGAGGCAGAGACGTGGCGGGGGACAGGGAAACAGGTAACAGTCCAAGAGTGAAACTAAAGTCCAGTAATGGCTTGCCGGGAACAGGGAACGGTGTGCAGGGTTTGGCAGAGTGCGTCGTGGTCTTGGAAGATGAGAGGATGAAGCATGGAGCGTGAAGCATGAATGAACCGGCAAAGAGATGTGCAGGAAGGCAGGCTTATATGCTGCGGTGATTGACAATTCCAGTCAGCTGCGCTTCTCCGCACAGCCGTTCATCATTAGGCTGATTGCATCACTGCTCCTGAGCAGGCGGATCATGACAGTCATGACAGCAGGTCCAACTATGAACAAAGGCATGTATTCTATAGTTTCATCCTACACAATTAGCCAAAGAGGCAGGTTTGCTCCATCTTCAAAGGGAGGAAATAATAATGATGACTCCTCTGGGGCATTGGCAGCTGTGTAGCAGAGATGTAAGTGTAAAACAGCAGGCATTTCCCTCTGTATTATTTGACCTCTTTGAGAAGCCAAACGACAATGTGAAAATACCAGTGGCAAACAGTTTGGGTAGACATAGAATATATGGATGACTGCTTTTTTGGCTATAACCTGCTTGCTGCTAGAATACTCTTCAGAACCTAAACAGAATCGTACACACAATTATAATTACAAGGTTAAAAAACAGTTTAGAATGCTACCTTTCACATATTGTATGCTTCAAGTGCTGATATCTCCTAGTTACAAAACATATAGTTATGTACTTTACAGGTCAGACTACATTTGCCTCTTCCCTTCAGATGTCAAAGCAAGTGAACTTCTTGCACAGTATTCAAATTAGTGTAAGAAGTGACTCAACCCATGTGTGATCCTTGTCCATTTTAACCCTTTTTAGTTGTTAAACATACCCCCCCATTTTAAGATGAACCTCACTTCCCTCTACCTCCCTTTGTCACTCCTTCCCCCACTTCCTGACTCCCTCCTTGTTGACCCTTAAAATGTTAACAGATGAGAAGACGCTGCCAATAGTCATTCACCCTGCTCTTAGGAACCCATGTGTGCCTCTAATTTTGCTTTTATCCAGTGATGAGGGAACTTAAACATGCAGTCAATCTATATCATCAAAAATCAGTGTGTATTTGGCTTGGAAGTATTTGGCCAAATGCATCATGTTGTTAAAGAAAATGGCCAGTCTGTATCCTTTATAAACAAATCCCATGAAAATAAAAACAAAAATGTATTTATTTTTTTTTTTACATTAATTTGTGTTGTTGGGGTTAGGAACCCAGACGCAGAGTAGTAGTATAAAAGGTGGATTTATTGAATAAACAGTCTTTTGAGCATAGCAGAGTTGCCTGAGGGCCGGCTAGCTAGCGCTAATTGACTGGAGGCGGCTTGGTATGACTGAAAGGTGAGTTGGCTAACACCAATAAAGACAAAAGCTTAGGTGAGAAGCATTAGCAGCTGGTGATGAGGCACACACCAGCATCTACAACACAAGAAGATAAGCGATCAGTGGAGTTGCAAAGGCGAAGCACTGGAGACAAAGACTCAATTTGTTTCACTGGAGGGTTGCTGTGTCACAGAACAATTTGGCACTGGAGAGCAGTTGAAGTCAGAGTTTTATGGAGGTCTTGATAAGGTGAGATGATTTGCAGGTATGCTCAATCAGCCAACTGCGGTGAGCCAAGCCATGTCCTCAAAAAGAGGGAGGAACGGAGAGGAGAAAGGGGGGGAAAAAAACAAAACAAAACAGATACCATGACAGAATTCATAGTCTCAGTTGGTCTTGATTCAGTGTAACTTCTTATGGGATCACTTCCAGAAACAAGCCTGTCACAACCTCGGAAGCGCAACGTGTATTTTTGTAGTTAAAGACAGAGTTTGAGAATAAAGGATTCATTTTGATTAGTTAGATTCCCAATTGTGCCTCAGTCAAACTGAACATAAACACTTGTGACATTCTTGTTGCAGTGTTATTTCATTGCAATGTGAAATGTTATTTTAAAAAAAACTGTGCAGTGATGGCTGTAAGGTGGGAAAATCTCAAAAGGTTAGGCACTGGTGAAAACAATGTTCAGTTGTTTGCATGTTGTCTGTTTTTGCTCTTTTCTTGTAACCATATTCAGAGATAATTTAGAGAACTGTATCTTATTTCTGTGGTTTGTTTGTATTGTATGTGTTTTGTGTATTGTATTTGTCTGTATTGATCTATCTACATCTATCTATATATGTATGTTTCAGGAGGATGCTCTGCCTGCAGCCCTGGTGGAGCTGGTTAGAAAAAGTCCAATCTCTTCTTTGGAGGACCTTCAGCTTCTGCTGCTTACTGACTCCATAGGTAATGACCAGTGCTTTCTAATAATATTACTATTGATGTATAAACTGAAACTAGAATCAGAACTAGGAATTTTATGACAAATACTAAAGAAGTTATTGCTTACATATTTACTTTAACTTCAGCAATATTGTTCATTTTAATTCATTTTAGCATCATGCAACCAATTCAGCCCACCAAAAACATTTTTTTTCTGACACATAAAGCCAACCATCGAATTTGGTAGATTAATAATAGTGCTACTCCCCATAATGCTGTTGAGATCAACATTTCTTCTGTATCAATAGCGTCTTTCTTACATTAATTGTAAAGAAAAATGTTCACGTAATGTAGTTATTCAGAAAGTTGATAGGGTAAACGGATGTATACATTGTTTGGACTAAACAACAGCACAATAAAATAAGCCAAGTGGTGCAGAGAACACTAAAAGAATGAACAGTGTGTTGATTTATGTGAACAGGCTTGTTATTTCGAATCTTACCATTGTTGTTAATAATGTCAGATTCTATTTAAATGGCAGAAAATGTATTTATAAATCTGCAACATGATACAGTACAAACAAATATGACAATGTAATAATACATTCCTTTTTTTCGACACAAGTTGTGGCAAATTAACATCAGCAGTAATAAAAAATCATTAAGCAGAAAGTCTACACGATCTCAGAAATGCACACTTACAATAAAAATTATATGCAAGTCTTAGCACATGAGAGTGTCCATCCATCATACCACTCAGGAAGGAGATGGATTCTGTGTCCCAGAGATGAAGATGTTTTGGTGTGAAATGTGCGTATCTACCCCAGAACAAAAGCAAAAGACCTTGTGAAGATGCTGGCTGAAGCTGATAAGAGAGTGTCATTATCCACAGTGAAGCGAGTCCTGTACCGACATGGGGGGTGGGGGGGCGTGTCACAAAATAGATGGCATCATGAGGAAAGCACATTATGTGGAAATATTGAAGCAACATCTCAAGACATCAGTCAGGAAGTTAAAGCTTCGTTGCAAATGGGTCTTCCAAATGGATAATGATCCAAAGGATACCGCCAAATTAGTTACAAAGTGGCTGATGGACAACAAAATCAATATTTTGGAGTGGCCATCACAGAGGACCTATTACAATCCTGTAGAAAATTTGTGGGCAGAGCTGAAAAGGTGTGTGTGAGCAAGACGGCCTACAAACCTGACTCAGTTACACCAGTTCTATCAGGAGGAAGGAGCCAAAATTCCAGCAAACTATTGTGAGAAGCTTGTGGAAGGGTACTCAAAACATTTGACCCAAGCCACACAGTTTGAAGGCACTGCCACCAATTATTAAGGAATTGTGTGTAAACTTCTGACTTTGAAAAAAGTAATTAAAAAAATCTCTAAACAAAATCTCTCTCATTATTCTGGCTGTTAGGATCCCTGCTTCAGCCCCTGCCTGCCTCCCTCTCTTTTTCCCTGTCTCTAGCCACTCTCGCTCAGCCTTGCTTGCCCTCCCTCTCCCTCTCTGTCATTTCTGCCCTGCATGCCGCCAGCCTAATTCCAGAGATTGGAGACAGCTGTGGGTATCGGCTCACCTGCCCACAATCACCTCGCTCCAAAAACACCCGGTTCATTCTTCCACACACTGCCAGATCATAGATTTACATTCTCTGCCGGTCCCCAACCTGCTTCCCTCAAACCACTGTTGCCTGACCGACCTGTATCAGCAGCACACTTGCTGCCCCGGTCCTGCCTTGTCTGCGGTCGACCCCACTCTGGCCTTTTATTGGCCTTCACAAGCTCCGACTCTTCTCGCCAGACTCTGGATTCCCCAGAGCCCTTTTCATTTGAGCAACCCCCTCCTGCCTTCGATGAGTACCCCATTCTGTTAGCTTAGCTTAGCTTAGCTAATTAATCTGTGGTTTTCTTAGATTTCCTCCCTATATCACTAGTTTACAGTTTTGTATGTTTTGCCTTTATTTTGAATGAGGTTTGTTTCATTCCCCCTGAGCTTATGTGGTGACTACACCAACTTAATGTTTGTTAAAATTATCTCAAAATAATTAAATGAGATTTGGTTGAATAAAATGCTTTAGCTTAAACAAATTTTAAAATATATTCTTTTTAAAAATAATGCACACATGACACACACTCGTGGTGAAGTAAACCAATTCACAGGGGAGCACAGCACATACAAAGGAGGGGGATACCGGCACCCAGATCACCAGCACAACCACCATTGACTTTTAGCAACTGAGAAGGATAAAACAATTAACGGGGAGGAAACAGGCAGATTACTACAACACGCAAAGGAAGAAATGGGGAGGGCGTCAGCTTAAATACTCAATGATTGGCCCCCAGTGACAAGCATTAATTGAGGCAGTACAGCATAAAGAAACATAAATTCTGCTACACTTAGTTTCACAAAGTGTAGCAGAATTATTTGCATTAAGCTTTTGTTTGAATAAACCTTTAATTAATCATTCCTCGATTCTGCCTGTGTTCTTGCTTCCACACCTGGGTTCCCAGACCTGCAATGACACTTGCATTTAGCAAACAGAAATAATTTTAGTAATTCTAACTGACCTAAAACAGGAAAAGTTTAGTCTGATTTAGTCATTACAGTGAGAAAAAAAGGTTAAAAGGTTATGTATCTTTTTATGAAGTATATCTAAACTTCTGGTTTCAACTGTATTAATTTACAATATATTTTAAGTGTGACTAATATGTGGCATTAACTACTCCTGCATTTTTCTTTTTTTATTCTATCTTCTTGTACATACTCCATTTTACACACAGTTAATCATGCTTTATCTTAAAGTATGTAGAATTTAGTTGGCAAAACATAATTCAGATGCTGTATGTATTTTGTCTCAGATGAGGAGGATGGCATCTCTGCAGCCAATGGAGGCCACAGACTACCTAGGAGCCTTGGTGGGCTAGTTCCCCCCCCCCCCCCCCCCCTTTTTATTTGTCCAGAGTGACTTTCTCTTGTCATAAAAGATGTACTGGTATTACCCTCATGTGGGTTCCTCACTTATTTAAGAAAGGGGTTTTCTTTTTAAGAATAAATATTTATTCCTGCTCATTAAACAGAGAATAGGACTTAGTGCTGACTTGGACAGTTGCTGATTTTCTTTGGGAATGAAGAAGTACTCTGTTCTCATTAGTGGGGGACTGATGAAGTCATCAATCAGCCTGAGTTGATTAAAGTGACAAATTTAGTTTTAAATTGCACAGCATGTTAGAAAATTTTAGATTTCAGTATGTAGTCATGATTTTTATTGCTGTCTTACTTATTGACCTAACAAACACACACACAAGGGCTTTTTGAAAGCCAATGACTGAGGGTCTTAATAGAGTTTGAACTATGCATGTTCTGAATACTAATACCTCTGCAGTACTACCACTAATACTCATATGCAGTCATATGCCATCCCCCAGATGCCCAGCCAGCCCAGCAGGCTCTGTGTAAAGTACGCACAGAGGTGGTTGAGGTCACCAGGGCAATGCTGGACCGCAGTAATGCAAACTTCTTGTTATGGCCACCCTGTGTTGAGGTGCAGCGATGCTCTGGCTGCTGCAACACCAAAAGCTTGCAGTGTCTCCCCATTGTCACACACACCAGATACTTGCAGGTAATCAACTGCACACTCACCAATATACCTACATACAGTACGGTGATGTGAATTTTTAAATATGAGAACAGCAATGTGTTGCTGCTAAGGAAAAACAAATTCATGTTAGAAATATGTGAGTTCATTGTCACTGACACACTGTGTTTGTGCTATGCTCAGAATGATTTCTTGTGACTACCATCCTATTCTCTACATCTCCAGGTCATGAAGATTGAGTACGTCAACAAAAGACCAACTTATGCTAAAGCGGTTGTGTCATTTGTGGATCACGTGGAGTGTAGATGTCAGCCCACTCCACATTCCCCAGGACCAAAAAAAAAATCCTCTCGCAAACAGCACAGCCACCTGCATCGAAACAAGACACTCAGCCAAGAACAGGTACAGGGACAGGTACAAATAATATTATGTACAATATCTTATCTGTATACAGTGCCTTGTGAAAGTATTTGGCCCCCTTGAACTTTTCAACCTTTCGCCACATTTCAGGCTTCAAACATAAAGATATAAAATTTTAATTTTTTGTCAAGAATCAACAACAATTGGGACACAATCGTGAAGTGGAATGAAATTTAGTGGATATTTTATACTTTTTTAACAAATAAAAAACTGAAAAGTGGGGTGTGCAATATTACTCGGCCCTTTACTTTCAGTTCAGCAAACTCACTCCAGACGTTCAGTGAGGATCTCTGAATGATCCAATGTTGTCCTAAATGACTGATGATGATAAATAGAATCCACCTGTGTGTAATCAAGTCTCCGTATAAATGCACCTGCTCTGTGATAGTGTCAGGGTTCTGTTTAAAGTGCAGAGAGCATCATGAAGACCAAGGAACACACCAGGCAGGTCCGAGATACTGTTGTGGAGAAGTTTAAAGCCGGATTTGGATACAAAAAGATTTCCCAAGCTTTAAACATCTCAAGGAGCACTGTGCAAGCAATCATATTGAAATGGAAGGAGTATCAGACCACTGCAAATCTACCAAGACCCGGCCGTCCCTCTAAACTTTCACCTCGAACAAGGAGAAGACTGATCAGAGATGCAGCCAAGAGGCCCATGATCACTCTGGATGAACTGCAGAGATCTACAGCTGAGGTGGGAGAGTCTGTCCATAGGACAACAATCAGTCGTACACTGCACAAATCTGGCCTTTATGGAAGAGTGGCAAGAAGAAAGCCAGTTCCCAAAGATATCTGTAAAAAGTCTTGTTTAAAGTTTGCCACAAGCCACCTGGGAGACACACCAAACATGTGGAAGAAGGTGCTCTGGTCAGATGAAACCAAAATCAAACTTTCTGGCCACAATGCAAAACGATATGTTTGGCGTAAAAGCAACACAGCTCATCACCCTGAACACACCATCCCCCCTGTCAAACATGGTGGTGGCAGCCTCATGGTTTGGGCCTGCTTTTCTTCAGCAGGGACAGGGAAGATGGTTAAAATTGATGGGAAGATGAATGGAGCCAAATACAGGACCATTCTGGAAGAAAACCTGTTGGAGTCTGCAAAAGACCTGAAACTGGGACGGAGATTTATCTTCCAACAGGACAATGATCCAAAACATAAAGCCAAATCTACAATGGAATGGTTCACAAATAAATGTATCCAGGTGTTAGAATGGCCAAGTCGAAGTCCAGACCTGAATCCAATCGAGAATCTGTGGGCAGAGCTGAAGACTGCTGTTCACAAACGCTCTCCATCCAACCTCACTAAGCTCGAGCTGTTTTGCAAGGAGGAATGGGCAAGAATTTCAGTCTCTCGATGTGCAAACTGATAGAGACATACCCCAAGTGACTTGCAGCTGTAATTGCAGCAAAAGGTGGCGCTACAAAGTATTAATGCAAGGGGGCCGAATAATATTGCACGCCCCACTTTTCAGGTTTTTATTTGTTAAAAAAGTTTAAAATATTCAATAAATTTCGTTCCACTTCACGATTGTGTCCCACTTGTTGTTGATTCTTGACAAAAAATTAGAATTTTATATCTTTATGTTTGAAGCCTGAAATGTGGCGAAAGGTTGAAAAGTTCAAGGGGGCCGAATACTTTCACAAGGCACTGTAAATGCTTTAATCTCACCAAGTGGTGCATGCCTTATTTGCACATAAGTACTGTATGTACTGCACACCTCAAGCAAGGGAAAATATAATGACTCAAAATAATGGCAAGACAAAACCTAGCTGTGTTTTATGTGTGAACACATGGGATAGGCATTAATTATGACATTTAAAAAAAAAACATCAACATAATGATGAAAAATATCCATCCATTCTCTATACGCCGCTTTATCCTCACTAGGGTCGAAGGGGGTGCTGGAGCCTATCCCAGCTGACTCGGGCGAAGGCAGGGGACACCCTGGACAGGTTGCCAGTCTGTCGCAGGCCTACATATACAGACTAACAATCACACTCACATTCACACCTATGGGCAATTTAGAGTTATCAATTAACCTCAGCATATTTTTGGACTGTGGGAGGAAGCCGGAGTGCCCGGAGAAAACCCACGCATGCACAGGGAGAACATGCAATCTCCATGCAGAAAGATCCCAGGCCCACCCTGGGATTTGAACTGGGTATCTTCTTGCTGCAAGACAAAAGTGCTAACCACTGTGCAGCCCATGATGAAAAATAGCACAGCCTAAAATATCTTAGCAGTAAGCTGAAGCTTACTGAGTAGAAACTACTATTTTTTTTAAAGAAAATACTTGTAATTGCTAACAGCTTATGAAAGGGTCTTGAAACTGAAATTGAAAGTCAGTTAAGATGCAGACTGAATCACTCACCTACCATTGCTCAAGCTGAAGCTTTCTGCTTTTCTGCTTCCTTTAAAAGGTAAACTAAGACAGAAAAATTATAAAGAAATGAGAGTTGGTATAATTTTAAGGAGTTTAAAAACAAATGCCAACAAAGGAGGAAAGGGGCGTCAGAGTGCATTGTGCAGAACAATACACAATGATTTCAAAATAAACTGACTACCTCATAATAGCAATTAAAGGCACCTCTCTTGTAAACCCCATTAAATTTTTATGAAGAGAGGCTGTTTGGGAAAAAATAAATAAATAAATAAACTATATATATATATATATATATTATATATATATATATATATATATATACAGACACAAATCATTTGCAAACTGAACTAGACTGTTTAACAGGTTCTGGTCCTTAATGGATGGGAGTAGAAGTGATTTATATTGTGCAATAATCTATTATTTAGCATAGCACCCTCTAGTGACAAAACTGCATGAAACTCAACTCTCCCATGAATGTGGGCAAATAAGATATTTGCAGATTTGGACAGAAAGTGGATTGGATTAGGATGGCTTGCTCCACCACACTAATTTGCATTTCTGTTGTAATTGTAACCGTTTGTTATTGGGGATTCTGTCAGTATTATGTGATTATACAATTCTTGTTTACAGTATGTAATAATATGTTTGAATTATATGTTTGCTTGAGTTGTTTGGTGTATTAATAATACATGCATTGGACTGATTTTCATGCATAGGTTCAGGCCTGTCATTTAATGATAGTAAATACACAGACAAATGTTAATATTTGCTATTTTTATCATATAAATGTGGTCTTCTCCAAAAAATATAGAATGTTTAATTTAAAATGTCCCCTTATTTTCTGACCTTCACACTGAATGCATTTATAGGATGAAGTTGTAGGATCAGTGTTGCTCGATGATGAACAGATGGAAGTGACACATCAGTTAAGCTGAACTTATCTTTGTTTCATTTTACAAGATGAAAGGTACACTCAAAGGATGAACTCCATCAGTGGGATGAACTGAAACAAAGCCAGAGAGCCCATCTGGATGATCTCATACAGCAGCAGTGGAGCCCCAGAGGAAACACCTTTACTCAATCTGGAGAAGGGTACAGTCTAGCAGGGGAGGACACATCCTGGTCTGAAGAGGCTATTTTCTTTGCTCCACGCTGGCCTCATAAATCCACTAGGCTTTTTGATACTAAAGATCAAACTGAGAAGCAGGAAAATGTGGAGAGAAACCATGGTAGGGTCTCAGATGGCAGGAAAACTAATAATATTGGGATTCAGGTAAAGGAGACATTGATAGAAGATGGAGAGGGGTTGTCACACAACAATACTGAAATGAAAGTTAATGAGTACACACAAGCACATGACCCATTATGGCCAGAAAGCAAATCTAACTTTTCAAAGAGCCATTCAAGTAGTCATTTTCAACGTGATACTCAAATCCTCAAGCTAAGTTAAATCCTACTGAGGAAACCATGAATGAAAGATTAAAGAGCAGGTTCCAAACTACCAAAGAGCCAAATCCAGACCCCAGTGAACAAACAAGATGGAGAGAGAATAAAACTCCAGAGGAGAGGATAGTACAGACTGAGGAGACAACACTGGAGGAGAGAAAAGAGATTCTACTTTTTCATCAAAGGATGGATCAAGAGGAGATTCTGAAACAGCAGCAAATCAGACGAGACAAGGAAAACAGACCGAAAGAAAAGGAGATAAGCAGTCAGCAACGTTTGCATGATAAACATCTGCAAACAACACAGAAACCAGGTAACAGTAATATTTATTAGGCCATTTCTGAAGAAATTTTTAGTGTGTCAATGCAGCTTCTGCTGGTTGATGTCTCCTGTTATACCTATGGTATAATTGAAAGTACATTATAAGTACATTTAATTTTCAAATCCAGCATATTTCACAAACTATAATCAGTTCCTTTTAATATCTCTGGGCTTTTAAGTGTCACATACTTCATGGAATTCTGTTAACTAGAACTGATACTGTAAAAAAAAAAAAAAAAAAGGGTGCTTTAATGCTTGTGCATTAGCACAATGTTTTACTTTGGAGTAAAACTAAGAACTTAACTGCTGAAATGATGCAATTCAATTGAGAGTATTTTCACAGTCACAAGAATACAGAAAAGACTTGATCATTTTTACATATCAGTTTCTGTGATATGTATATTCTACTCTGACAGAGACAACAACGTCCACAGCTACTACACAGCAGCCATCAGCTGCAGAAGCCTCCAAACTCCTGCCTCGGTCAAACCAAACAAGGAGAAGGATGAGAAAGAATCGCAAACGGATCAGCAAGGCAGCAATGAGAGCAATGCTAATGTAGAACTAATACAAACCGAGGTGAGTTCACAGAAAGTTAAATTAAAATAAAATGAATCAGTGAGGGTGCTTCAAACAATTTGTAGCCTCACCTGGAAGCAAGGAGTATAATGCCCATTTTGTTGTATAGCTGTATAATTTCACTGTCCACAGAAACTCAGAACATTGACCATCATATCTTTGCAAGGACAGGAAAGCCTCACGCTGGCATGCTGTTGCTTCTGGACAACGTGACCGGGCGCATTGTCCCTCGAGCAACAGCATGCCAACACACAACATACAGTATACATCAAAACAGGAGTTACACCCCTTGTTTCCAGGTGAGGCCAAGAACTTTTTGAAAATACCCAACACAACAATCCATGGTGAATTAGTAAATTGGGAAGACTGTTTGCAATAATTATTAAGTTTTAAGTCTTTCTATATTTCCCCCCTAAAGGATACAAATTGAGCATTGTGCATTTTGTGGATAATCCAGAGATGAAGTTGAATGATTCCTATCATTTAAGTATTTTCATTTTTCAATAACCTGCTTGTCTTGTGAAATCTCCTCAGTAACACTAATGAAGACTTTCTGGTGACTCTGTAACCATATGTTAATGATGTAAGGAGCCGAAGAAAGAAGAAAAGGGAATTTTTCAAGAAAACGTTTGCCTCCATGGTAATTGAGAGTATGAAGTAAAAAGTGTGCAAGCACAGTGCCTGTGGGGAACTGAAAAGCACCACTGCAAAAAATTGTAATTTCTAAACTCTACTTGAACCTTATTTTGATATCAGCAGAGAGAAACTGCATGTAAATGTTGACAGAACCAAGCCTTCATAGGGTTTCAAGTTTATTGCTGAAAACCTTGATTTTTCATAATCACAGTCAGAGTACATTTAGTGGAATAATTAACAACAATGGTCATAATTCTGTTGTATTGTAATTGGATATGGTTAGAAAATGTTATCCAGAGAATGCAACAATGCAGAATTTCCATGTTTGACATAATTTATTAGCTCATTAACATGATAATAATCATACAATCATATGTGGTTTTATTTAACTCACTGCAAACACTGGAATTCGATGAATATGATTCAAGAACAAAAACACAATGTTGCATTATTCGTGTTTCTCTGTTTAAATCTCTTTACAGGTGAAACAAAGACCTGTGACCTGACTGGGTGTCACACTTCATATTTATTTATCTCTTCTTCTCAATGTGGATTAATGCTATATACATCAAATGTTACATAGATATAGCATGCACAACAGAGTCAGACTATTAGGATGGTTGTGTGATTAAAACAGGAAGAAGAACAATTTTACAAAGAAAGTCAAGGCCTTCAGTGACCTCCAGTATCATGCACTACTCAACCTCTATGTCAAAAAAAGTGTTGTGCATGTGTGATTTTGTGTGTCGAAGTGTGTATTGTAGTGTGTGTTAGTATACTTACCAACAATTTTGCCTTATATCAAAATTGTCATATCTGATTCTCTGTCTTTTGTGTGATAGGGATGTCTCTCTTTCATTAGTTATGGTTTAGCAAAATCAAATACTTTTAAACTCATAAACCTGCTCTCTATAAGCACCCCCACTGTTTGTTTTAGTAGTCCACAGCACATCATTTTTGCTTGCAAGAAAGAAACTAGTCAATAGTCACTTAAAATAGCAAAAAGAAATACATGTGTTTTTATAAACATGTTACACACATACTGCTGATGCTATTCTGTGTCCCCAATAATTTATAATCAGCCAAACATCTTCATTTATCAAAAAAACAGGACTTGTATGTTCTTTATGCCAACTTACAACAGTTGCATATTTTTATCTTGTATTAGAAGACATGTTGAAAAAGGTGAATGTTTGTTGATAACTTTGTAACAATGCTATTTTCATATGGCTATGAAAACTAATGGGCTTAAACTCCTTTGTTTTGTGTTTTTATTGCCTTTAATTGATCTCAACCCGCCGATGAATGCCAACACTGCAGTCACCGATGACGTGGATACGAAGCATGCACACTTTCTGCCATGTTTAGCATCTTAATGTAGTGTGTTAGCATCCTAACATTTGCTGATTACTATACACTAAAATGCAAGAGACTGGTGGGAATGTAATTATTGCAGATAATCATGCAGTTTAAGTGTCGGACAAATGGAAATGTTAGCCTGATAATAATGTTTGAGGAAAGTAAATCTTTCATATATTTATTTCTTGATTCAAGTAGTGGGCTAACTTCGAGACTAACACTACCAGGAATCACACAGGATTTTAAGGCAGGCAATGAAGGGGCTTCAACTATCCTTTTAATCTAAAATGTCCATTCTTTTATGTTTTTTAAAGTGTACATTAGCTTTACATTAGCTTTTTTCAGTGATAGAAAGCAGGTGTCTTTAGTCACGCCAAACTCTTTCAGGACTGCTTTGAAGTCACAAGAATAAAACCTGAATTTGTCATGACAACATAACTTTTATTGCCACTGCATGAGCCCGGTGGATTCATTTACTACATTTGTTTTGCCTTGGTGCATCTACAGCTCTCAGGAGACATTATTTGACTCCTTAATTAAGTTCAGCCCCACATTGTAATGAGTATTTAGTCCCAGTGATGCACAGTGTAGTTTGTTCAGTCAGTCAAAAGAGACAGAAAAGTAAAAGTGGGCGTTGATATACTGTAGGTGAACTCTGGCATGAAGTGTCGTTGAATTTTTTTTTTTTTTTCACAATTACTCACTTGACTCTTGGCTGCAAAAACTCTGCAACTCAGCAGCCAGCTGCATAGCTGTGTTTGTGAGTTACCAAGCCAAGAATTCATCTGGTCTCCTGCCTAAACTGAATCATGCCAGGAATGACTTTGAAGTAAAATAAATCCTCCCCACATTTAATTGTGATGTATAGATTAAAGAGGGCTTATTTAAATGAAGTGAGGTGTACATTTCAGTGAACTCTTAGTCTTGAATTTTCACATCAATGCTTTTCTCCCCTAAACCTTTGTATCTATTCAGGAATTTTTTGCTTTAATTCCAGCTACCTACCGTCTCAGCCATACTACTTCTAAACAAGGGAGCATCTCCAAATTCATCATCGAGGTGGTATGCTTGTTTTTTCTATGGACATCTGGGCAGTCCCCACCTTCAACAGTCTTCTAAACAAAAACAGGGCAGGGGCACACGTGGAGGCTTGGTGACTATGACAAACATACGCAAGCCTGTTTGCAGTACACAAAGGGGTCAACCACCATGGTAGTGCAAGTGTCTTTGAGAGACCAGAAACTGGTAAAGACATGAAACAGTCAAAAGTTGACTTGCTGACCTTAAAGGATAACATGGCTTATTGTGTCTCCACAGCACTATTACCTAACCAGTCAAAAGTCACTGGAATATTTCAGTGAACCATAATGACCTGACACTGATAAACTGATAAAGACTAAACAGAAACAAGCAATGATCCAACTATTATTTATGTGTTCCTAGCATTTACAGTATTATAAACTACGTGTCATTCCCACCCAAAATCCCAAGCTGCACACATTTAGCTCTATATTCACTCTCCCTGGAAGGTGTTTCACTTTTCTTTTCAGAATTTCCATAATATAATAATACCCTTCATGTCAAAGTGAAAACAGATTACATTACAAAATAATGTCAGTTAATGAAAAATATTAAAATGTAAAATCAATAATTATTCACCCTTCAAAAGTGACTCAGCTAATTTGACACATTTGCAGCCACCAGGGCTAGAAGTCACAGAACTGTTTTTTGGGGGCAAAGTGCTCTACTCAGATTAACATATGTGGCATGTTCCTTTCATTTAATAATGATGGATTTAACTGTACTCTTAGGGATATCAAGTGACTTGGAAATTTTCTTGCATCTATTCCCTGACTTAATCTTGTTAATAACCCTTTCATAGAATTAATTTCTCAGAGATGCTGCAGTTACATCTGGGAGCACTTTTTTGTTCATTTCATTTTAATTTTTAAAACCAGTGAACTGGACCTTCTACATACATATTATTTATACAACAATCACTTGAGATCAATTGTCTCCACTCAGATGATCTCTATTTCACAAATTGTGTGACTTCTGCCCCATTTGCCCCCACCTTTTTTTGAATCAGGTGAGTCCCTTTAACCATTTTTTGTCCTTTTCAATTTAAATGATTATGGTTGTGTTAAGAGTTGCTCAGTGGATTAAGTGGTTAGCACTTCGCCTTGCAGCAAAAAGATCCCTGGTTCAAATCCCGGGGTGGGCCTGGGATCTTTCTGCATGGAGTTTGCATGTTCTCCCTGAGCATGTGTGGGTTTTCTCCGGCACTCCGGCTTCCTCCCACAGTCCAAAAATATGCTGAGGTTAATTGATTACTCTCAATTGCCCGTAGGTGTGAATGTGAGTGTGATTGTTGTCTGTATATGTAGCCCTGCGACAGACTGGCGACCTGTCCAGGGTGTCCCCTGCCTTCACCCGAGTCAGCTGGGATAGGCTCCAGCACCCCCCGCGACAATAATGAGGATAAAGTGGTGTATAGAGAATGGATAGATGGTTGTGTTCATTTAATTTATTTATATAGCGTCAATTACAGTCAAATCGTCTCAAGACGCTTTACAGAACCCATATGCCTGACCCCCAGAGCAAGCCCAAAGGCGACAGTGGCAAGGAAAACACCCTTTAACAGGGAAGAAAACCTCAAGCAGAACCCGGCTCTATATAGGGGGGACCCATCTGCCTGCTGGCCGGGCGGGTTGAGAAGGACAGAGAGGGCAAGGGGGAGGGATGGAGAAGAGGGAGGGGTGAGAAAGCAAGGAAAACACAACACACATTTGGATACATGTATGACAAGATATGTGACACAAAAAAGTATAAGCTAGCATTAAAAACTGACTCATAGTTTACTCTTTATGATGTACGGCTCTGATATTAAACATACTCCATATATAGCTAGCAGTAAAATTCAAACAGTATGTAAGTTAGCATAACAAGTATAGTGAAGGCGATGCAGAGTTGACTGGTGGAAAAAGGGGAGTTGGAAGCGGAGGGCTGGAGGAAGGTCAGCAGCAGCATCCCACAGTGGACATGATGGAGACGAGACCAGCTGGTGGAACATCGACCGCAGATCTGAAGCATCCAGCTCTGGGACCAGGGACACTCGGAGAAATAGCACAGGGGGAAACAGAGTGAATGTACTGCAATAACGGTATACATATTAATGTAAAGGTAGATAGAGAAGGGCTCAGTGCGTCAAAAAAAGTCCCCCAGCAGCCTAAGCCTATAGCAGCATGACTAGGGGCAGAACGAAGGGACATCCAAGAGGAAGTCAGCTGTGCAAATGAAGACACAAGCCGAACTCCTGTGGGTCACCCAGTCAGCCCAACTATAAGATTTGTCAAAAAGGAATGTTTTAAGCCTGGTCTTAAAGATAGAGAGGGTATCTCCCTCCCGAACCAAACTGGGAGCAGGTTCCACAGGAGAGGCGCCTGATAACTGAAGGCTCTGCTCCCATTCTACTTTTAGAAATTCTAGAACAACAAGTAAGCCTGCAGTTTGAGAGCGAAGAGTTCTACTAGGGTAAATAAGGTACTATTACCATATTACAATTTGGTAAAGGTGTTTTTTTTTTGGGGGGGGATTTAGAAATGTTTGTTAGCATACAACAATGCATCAATAATACACTGTGTATGCCAAAAAAAAAAAAAAGAAACTCGCAACCTTAAAGACAAAGATGTCCCAATTGAAACCCATTAAATTTTTAGTCCCCTTCCCATTACATCATTAAACCATGCATTCTATGTTAGTAGGCTTTGACTCTGGAGCTTTGGCTTTTCCATCAGAATGCATTCATTTTTTCATGTTTGGCCTATATATACACTCAAAAAATTAATTGACCCTAAAACATCGCTTAAGTGATTTAATCACATGTAGTTTTTCCATGTAATTTTATTTGGTAAGTTCAATGAAAGAGCTCCATTCAATTCTAAAGTGACATGCTGATTCAGTGTGATTCAATTCAGTAAAGTTAATGGAAATGTATACATAAATTTTGTGTCTTCATTTAGTTAAAGTTTAAGTGAAATTTCAGTTAAAGTTAAAGTGAACATTTAACATAAACCCTATGCGTTCATTCACTTGAAGTTAGGGTGAATATCACATAAACCCTGTGTGTTAGAGTATACAATAGTAATATATTTCAAACATGTTATCGCTAACATGTTAAAATCACAATGCAACACACAGCATGAATCTGACAACTTTATTGAAAGTCATAAAACATTAAACGGGGCATATCAAAAATATACCTGGCTCAACGTGAATAAAACTGTCTGTGTACTGCACAATGGCTACTGAAGGAACACTACATTATACGAATAATTCAATCAAAGACATCCCATAAAATTACATGCACTTTGGCTTACATGTATAAGACGTATGTGTGAAGATCCACCTAATAAAACGGTGATTGAGCACAACATTAACGGCGCTTTGCAAGGCGCATTGGACTAAACCAAAACATAGTCCATCATAAATATGCAAACAACTCTATTATGAAGTTAAATGTCATGGCTTTGGATCAACATGTAACCTGTAAAGACTGTGTAAACACATACCGAATAAAATGGCTACTGAACATACGACTAACCTCATTACAGCAGGGATTCAATAAAGAACACATCCAATCATCAATATTCAATCCCACCATTTCGATAATGTCAATAAAAATAGGCTACAAAAAAAAAAGAAAGGAAAAGAAGTAAAGAAAAATGGCAGCAGTTGAGCTGTTCAGCAGCTTCATTTGTGTACTCACTGAAGTATCTTTATTGTAAGGGCTTGGACCTTTGGGGACATTCTGCTACCATCCATGTTCATTCAGCACTTTTTTGGAAGAACTCAGATGTGAATTTAAGCTCTTGGGGATAGCTGAGATTGAGTGCGTAGATGAGCCCAAACAGCATGGCAAATCCATAGGAAATACTTATACCCAAGTTGGACAGAAGTTCCATGCCCTCAATCACTACTCAACATCTGATGGCTTGTCCTCATCATCAAAATCCCCTTTTTGGATCACATAAAGCCCCATGGTGGTCTGTGCGATGCCTCTCTCGGCTTCTTCAAAGTTGACGTCCTAATGGTGAAAAACAAATTGAGCATTTTGAAATACACCAATTAAACATTGCAAGACTGATTGCTCACAGCAAAAGGCAATTACTGACTAAGTACTCCTTGATAAGGGTGCTGCTGTCCTCGTTGAGATAAGCACAAAGCCCTTGGATTACACAGTCCCTCTTGATTTCGATGTCCTGATTCTGCAAAAGAATGCATATGAAATATTAAAGCTTTTGTTTTTCAATACATTTAAGGCATTTATCATATCTTTATCACACAAAATCCCCATGTGAGGTGGCAAGAAGGTTGTAGAGGTAAACAAAAGATGGATATTGGGAAGTGGAAGGTATAGAAAGGAAGATGAATGGGATGTTAAGATGAAAGAAACATCTGCCATTTCAAGTGTCAAAGTTAATAAGATTGGACCGACGTGAAACTTTAAGATGTGTTTGAGGACCAATTTATCTGACTTTTTCAGGAGAGGAGAAAATCGGTTTACCAGTAAGTGTCGCGAGTCACTACTCTCTGCACATAAACAATGATGCTGTCTGTCAGCTGGTGCAGCGGCCACACCACGTGTGTGACAGGGTTCAAGCATACAACATAAACAATGTGAGGGAAGAGACCGGTGGATCACGATGATCCAGTCACGGTGAGTAAAAGAACAGGCTGCAGCAGCGGAGATCTGTTCTGACCAGAGCTGTTCAATAAAATTAAATAATCAATATTTCTACATTTGTTTTGTCAAACATGATGCCACATCAACCCTAAAATAATGTGTTTGCATTTGTAGAGGGTTGGAAACAGTTGGAAATTATAGATATATTTCATTCATTTGCACTAACACTACTACACTGCTATGGCAGGGTTAGGTCACTAAGTGGCACATTGTGCTTGTAGGATACATGTAAACAAGCCAGATTAATGGAAGCCACCCTGGACATCTAGTTAGGCAGGCAATACAATAAGATAATTTATAGTAAGAAAAAAAGTTACTTAATGTCCTGTAATGTAATTACTTTTGAAAGAAGTAACTAGTAACTGTAACTAAGTAACTTGCCCAACACTGTGAATGTCAAAGTGTTTTGAGAAAGATGTAACAGATGAAGATAAATGTGAAAGGGGGATGAAAACCATATTTAATAAACATTTTAATGCACTTGCCTTAGTTGTAGGTGCCATGAGGAGCTTGATCTTTTTTTCCAGCAGCCCCTCCTCTGCTGCTGAAGACCGTCCTCAAGTTCGGTGTTTGTTTGTCAAGTTCGGCCAAGAATTTCGCTTGAAGTGGCAAAGTTGTAATCCTCATGAATTCTGCATTTATCTGCAAGAGAAAAAAAGGAAAAGAGGAAAAAAAGAGGTGTTTGAGAAAGGAAAAATAACTTTCTAGCTTTACAGGTATCATTTCCTGGGCTGAAAAAGAACAGATACTTTGTACCCAAGTCCTCAACTTTTCCCCACTTAACAATTTTGGAAAGCAGCAGCGTGTAAGACGTCATCAGTGATGCTTACCTCACTCACGGTAAACAAGGCAGGCCATCTATTAAAGGTGAGCCTTGGACAACCTCTTGCTGTCTGTAGGAGAAGGTCCTCTCCATTTTCTCCTTGACCACAGCTTCATTGTGTCTCTTTTCACCTCATTCAAGAGAGCTACTCTTTCAATTTCAAGACTCTCTTTTGTTTCGCCGCAAGGGAACAATGGAAGGAAGTTAACTTCTGCTTTTCTTGCTTCTTCTGTCTTCTGGGTGTCCAATTTTGCACAATTTTGTGCGGTAATTGGCTACTTTTGTCTTCAGATATAGTTTCCATCCTTCATGGCCAGCACGTGCTCCTCTTTGCCTCAAACATGGATGGGTATGCACCAAGACCTCGGCAGCCTCCTCAATTTGGGAATCACTGGGGTATGGCGTATATTTGAAGATCTGTTCAGCCATGCCTTCAAGGATATCCATTCTTAGCTTTGGAGGAGGGTAAGAGGGGTGCCGTTTGCTCTGAATTCAGCATTTGCTCTTTGAAGTTGAATTTCAGCAAAATATGAGAAGCTGGGAACAATGAAGATCGGAGGCCACGATGAGCTTCTTGAGTCTGGAGCTGGATCTAAAATGACAGTGTCTGCACTGCCAAATGAGTGATCAGAGGAAAAAGGATCCTCATCCAAAGTTAAAGAGCTGTTGGGATTCACAGAGCTGTGGGATGTTGAGGGAGAAGTCAGTGGTGTGCTGGTGCTGCAAGGTGGTAGAGTCACTGGGATGCTGGAGGTAGTTTCTTCACTTGCAAAAAATACCACTTTCAGAGTATCTTTGTCTTTGGTTTTTACTGGTTGACATGAGATTGACATATTCATTTCCAAAGTCTGCATCTTTGTCTGAAGTGCCCAAAAGCAGTCTTTATCTCATGTAATTGTCCTTCGACCTTCAAAAAATTCCTGGATCCAGACGGTGATTCGGATCACCTCCAAAATCTAATCGATTCTTACTCTTGCTCTTCCGGACATCCTGTAAAAATTTGGTGAAAATCCGTCCATGACTTTTTGAGTTATGCTGTTAACAGACAAACAGACACACACATACACACACACACACAGACGGACAGACAGACAAACAAACTCCGGTGATTACATAACCTCCTGGCGGAGGTAATGATGTGCCTTTTCAAAGTAACCATTTGTTTCACACCCACAGTGTAGGCACAAAGTGGATAAACATCGGTCAGGTTTTTGAGACCAACTAGTGCAACCTCTCTACTAGATGTAGTGAGCTCATAAGCTCTGAAATGCTCGTGATACCAAGCACACAATACCCTTACAACAAAGCTCAAACTACTTTCAACAATTCAGATTTGAAGGATCTCTGCAAAATCTGGAAGGCCACCGGTGGACCCACATGGAATCAGCATTCCAATTCGATAGGAGATGCCTTTGATGGTTGCACTTTTAGCAAGATGAACATCATTTATCAGGAGCCTAAGGCTGCGCACAACTTCTTTGTTCATTACATCCACAGGAAGCACAGAAACATGATGAACTTCCAAATCAGTTTTAAGATGTAATGCATTGATATGATAAGCAATCATTTGCTGAAGTTTAGTTGCTAATGTTAGTGTGATATTTTTGAAACAATTAATCTGACGTACAGCTTTCTCAAAAAAGCTATGCTTCCCCTTGAACCTCATAGTCCACTGGCCTACCAGAGGCCCAAAATATTCTATCAATTGGGGATAGTGTTCGAGGAAGTGATGCTTAGGTAAGAGTCGCGCAGAAAAAAGTTCCAAGAATCTGTGTCTGTGTTCTGAGATTTTGCAGTCCAAGTAGGCAATGGTTTCGTGATTATGAATAGGAGCAACAGCAAGCTCAACTATTTCTTTTAAATCAAGCAACACAAGCCAAGCAGGTTCTCCCTCTGGAATCAAGTGTCCTATTATAAATGGGAGCAATCTCAATAAACCCCAATTTTCATGGACGTTACCTCCAATCGTCCTTTTGGAGGCGTAAGTGCGTGGTATGATATGAAGTTTATTTGTTCTATCTCCCCACTGGTATGGAAAGTTCAGGATTAATTTGTTAAGTTCTTCAAGAGACAGATATTTTTTTGAAATTATTTCGCTGATGCAGAGAGCAGTTTCAACTGGGACAATACCCTCAAATAAGTCATGGACTATGTCCGGAGGGTAGCCTTGGGTAACGTGAAAATACGAAGTTCTTTGTGAAAAAACACTCTCTCTTCACTCCACAACAGATTGTTGTATTCTCCCTTGCAAATTTAACATGGGTTTCATGAAGCTCTTTCGTTCTAATATTAAAATGTCCAGACTGAACTGTCTTATCCTGAATGTCTATTCTCTCACCTGTACAGAACCTGCAGAAATGCACACCAGCAGGGACGGCTGGTATAAATGGGCTAACAGGGCTAAGCCCTCCCAAGCAAACACAAAAAAGATGAGAAAATTATTTTTTAAATAACTTACAACAGATTGTTTTAAGTTTAGGTGAAACCAAAGATAGCAACAGCACCAATCAGTCAAAAGAAAAACATAGAATATCTCTCAATGGGCCTTTTTTTTTTTTACAGCCCCAGCAGATACAATCCGCTTTCATTTCGTTCTTGTAAGTGACTGACAGTTGTCATGTCCCGCCCCCGTAATTTACTGATCATTTGGGCTAACTTCACTCAGCCCACAGGCCACTGATTTTAGACCAAAAGCAGCGAGTTAACACAGCGGTTCTGCCATTTGTGGCAGAGTTAGGAAGGAGGGAGACAAAGTTAAGCTATGACGAGGTGGATTATTTTTTGCTTTCTTGTCCATTTTCCTCAATGTCTTTGGTGGAAAAGCTGGAAGTTAAGAGACTGGGATCACGTCGGCCAAACGATGTTCATATAACTCAACGGGACAAATGACAAAATCGTAAGTTTTGCGTTTCTTGGTTTGACAGAAAGGACTGGCTAACGGCAAGTATAGCAGAGATACCGAATTGTGGATTTGTGGCTGTGCTAGCTGATGAGACAATCTGTGTATGTGTGTGTGTGTGTGAGATGTATGTGTGTGTGTGTGTGTGTGTGTGTGTGTGTGTGTGTGTGTGTGTGTGTGTGTGTGTGTGTGTGTGTGTGTGTGTGTGTGAGTGAGAGAGAGAGAGAGAGAGAGAGAGAGAGAGAGAGAGAGAGAGAGAGAGAGAGAGGGAGGATGTAGAGCACGAAAAAAGTATAGTGTACCTGTAATTGATGTAACTGTGTGTATCATAGGTGATGTTGCTTTTGCAGCTGTGTTAACTATTTAATCGGTATTATGCATTTGTTAGCCCACCCAACAAATTTCAGCACCAGCTGCCACTGCACACCAGAAAAGCTTTCAATGAAACCCGCAATCCCATGGGCTCCTAAATTGCCTGCAAAGACTGACTAGACTGTGCATTTCACCAATTGCCCAAGACCTGCAATGAAAACACCATGTTTCTCTAAAATGATCAAATCCTGTAAAAGGGGCTCTAAAATTTTCTCAAAGCCATACACTTTAACATCATTACTCTTACATAATATGGCCAAATAGACTGAAGAAAGGGATGAATGAGATCCAGGTGGTTTAAAATCCAGTACACACTACAAATTTTATGAATTTTTCTGGATGTCCCCAATGGATTGCAGATCTCAAAATCATCCACATATAAGGACACTGATCATTTCAAATCATCCCCAGTGAAAAACAGTTTTCTTTAAAGTAACTTCCGTCCCTTATCGATTTATAATGCCCTACACGCAAGGTAGGGTCCTGTGTCTCATGTGTTTGGAGAACACTTTCTAAAATGTCACGGTTACTTAACAAATGCTGAAGAGACTGCAAAATGGGAAGATAGTGGAATGTTGTATTTTTCTTAGGGTCAAGGATGTACTCAACCGGGTTTACCACACTGAAATGTTTTTTTTAATACTGTTTCCTTTTGTAGGTTGAAGCTAGGGGGCCATCTTTGGCAAAGGCTTTAGCTAAAGGACTGGACTTGCACACAGCTTCAGCAAGCTCCTCAACAACTGACTTGTTCACTTCAACAGAACATTTATTAAGGATGTCAGACAGGCTACTAAATGTGATTGGAACAGATGCTGAGCTTAACAGATAATGTAATTCCTGAAGTAATTCAGAAATAGCTGTTGCTGGTACGAAAAAAACGTGCTCTAACTTAAATAAAATTGAGGCAATATTCTGCTCGATAACTTAGGGAAGCTCTTCAATATTGGACACGTGCATCTACATCTGTTTCAGATTCTACATCTGTGTCTGCTGCACAAGAAACATCATCAATAGCTGAAGTCTCCAATTCCTGTAATCTAGCAACAACAGTAACAACCTCAGCTTTAAAATCTTCTATAGTATGGGGATTATGTTTTCTGTTTTTATGAGTTTGAAATGTGTTGTAAATGCTAGTTTTAAAGGCACAATTTTTGAACACGGATGTTACAGTTTCATGTCTTCGGAAATGTTCATTTACATGACTGAAGTAATCTCGTTCATTTGCAAATTTAGGACATGTACACAACTGACATGTAAATGTAGATAATTCAGATCGCTCTGAAGAGGTTTGTGTTTTGAGAGCACGGTATATATGGCTTAAAAGACTGTTCCAAAGTCTAAATGTGCATGCACAATCAGCATATGGACAGAAATGTCTGAACCTGTGTCCATGATGACCATGTTTTCGCTTGCAATGTTTTAGCAATTCATACCTACTTGATACTTTAATTGCACAAACCTTACATCCCCATGCACCCATTTATGTTTCCCTGGAAAAGAAAAAGAAAACAGATTAAAATGTAATATAGGCTAAAATTTTACTGTGAAAAAAATAAATCTTGCAAAAAGGCTTCAATAATTAACAATGCTATCACCTGTAATTGGAGAGGTTGCCCATACAGATGTCTCTTCAAGAAACAACAAGAAAATACCACATTGTTAGTACCGAGTTTGGATTAAAAACAATTCATTAATGTCTGCATGCGTTTGTGTGCACAACATACAGCAATAAGTGGTATTACGTTTAACATATATTTATTTCATTTTTTATCAAACTGGAGACAACTGTTCCATCAATTCAATTCAAAACTATTAAACATTATTTGATATAGCCATATGAAAATTAGAAATTATTATGCATTCATAGCCTTCTTGCAGTAATAGCTGTGCTCTGTTCACTTTGCCTCCCCGCCCCTGCCAGTGAGCTCTGTCACTACCGTTACGTGCTCTGTATCAATGCAAAGCTGGCATCGCAGCTTTCAGAATCAGGGGGAATTACATAATTAGCGCTAACGGAGAGTTATGTGTTTGCCAGCTGTGGTTAAATGTTTTTCTTCCGTCATAATCCGTTATATTTTCTGTCTGTTACTATTTTTCCCGGACTTTCCCTTAGACTAGACGGTCTCATTTAACAACGGCTCGGAGCAGACTTCACAGCCATTGGCTTCGGAGACCCCGACACAGCTGACAATGGCAATTTGAATTTCCCGATCATTCCCGTGTCTGTCGCTGTTACCGGAAACAACAGCCCGTTGTAAAGGGCTAAGAGAATAACGTAAACGTTACTCTGGTAACCCTCATCCATGTTTTAACCTAGCCATTAGCTCTAGCCTTTCGCAAAAGGCCGTCGCGCCCAGGCTAATTGAAACCATAGACTGTATATAAAGATGGACGTAGCATCTGGTTCCAAAATTGAAGCCCACCCGGAAGAATGGAAAAGAGTCAAAAGTGCCACCAGCTCATGCTAAATTCCACAAGGTGTGTCACCAGACGAAAATATAAAGGCCAAAACAAAGACATTAAGAAACTAAAAACAGGATATATCGATTTAATTATAAAATATCATGAAACTGCAACAATATATTTCAAACAATTAAACTATTAATCACACTTGTCGCCTCCTAAATCCAGCTCCAGATTAAGTGGTCTGCATGGCAGTGCCAACTCTTGCCAAGTCCCTCCCACAAATGGCTACTGTCCAATCCTACCTTAGCAACTGTAACAAGGCACAAGAGGTCTGTACTGCCCGTCTGACTCATTGCCAGTCTGTCTGCAACTAGGGTGTATAATTTGTAATTTTCATCTTCCTCTGGAATATTAATTTTGGCCCATACCTTTGCCTTTTCCTTAATAGTCTTCAAACCAGAACTATTAAATCAACTGCTTTGATTCAGTTTCTTTAATTTTCTTGTTGCACAAGAGACATTTTGGTAATTCTTCAGGATCAACACTCAAAAATGGTTTAGCAAACATTTTAACCCTGTTTAATTTGTAATCTTATCCCCGGACACACAACTGGATACATTACTCCTGGAAAACAAAATATAATCACATGGTTTAAAATTCTAATTATATCAGGTTGCATCTTTAAACTCACAGTTGGTGTTAGTAGAGAAAATTTAATCCAAACTATAATACATTTATAGCATAAAAACATAGCAGCACATTTATTACATATAGAATGTTGACCTTCCTGTAGTTAACATGACATTAGAAAGTAGCTCATTCCTGGAGAAAGAGAAAAATGAAGAACTTCAATACAAATATCAATCAAAATGGAACATGAACTTCAAAACTTTCAAAAGTCAGCTTAAAAGTAAACTGAACAAAAGTTATCTTGTGCCATAGGAAATCTGCATTAAAAGAAATGTCATGATATTAGTGGAATATATACATACATTTAATATCAGATTATTTAAAAAGCATTCATGTGTTGCTTTTTAAACCATGGAACTCCAGATATTAGATTCAGTGTGAGCATTAGTACAGCCTTAATATCAAGTAGAAAGACATATTTCAGTACTATAGAAACACGTATTTCCGTACTATATATGTTTATTTCATTCGAATTACTCAGAATAATAAATGCACAGATACAAAAATCTCATTATGAAGAATAAAAATGCTTTTTAAATGAAAAAATAATGTAAGGACGAAGTGCGTTATTGATATAAGTCAACCAATCGGTTGGTATGAATATGTTAATTAGCCTGTTTAAAGATATGAATATGGTAATACAAGTTCACTAAGGTGACAAGTGACTAGTTATTGACCAAAAGTGGCCATAATATGAATCCCATGCCCTGAGAAAATAGATTAATTGGCAAAAATTAATTTATCTATTTAATTGTGCAAACTATTCTATTTATCCCATTAACTATGCAAGATACAGTTTCGCCCCAAGGCTCATCGGATTCTACGGGAAAAATTACATAAGAAACCGCCAAGAAACTTTTGACACCCCACGTCCTAAATTCTTTATAGGATATGCCCTGTCTATTACCATTCTCCATTTTAGGAAGAATAACAACCATTAAAATGAAAGTACTCCCACAAATATATTACCTTTTCTCAATGATTCCAATTCACCCAACTCTCACTTTGTCACACACAGTGGGTCTGGACTCAAGCAGGGAACCACGCTACCAAGGCAGAGTGAAGTTGGAACTGGTTTTATTGTATAGGGAGGGGTGGATGTGGGCGAGGAGATGGATCCAGGGTAGCAGCGGCGTCGGTGGAAGGTTCCAGCTGCCGAGGTGAGGGGAAGCCGGGGGATCGGCAGCCGTGGGGGCTCCAGAGGGGAGCAGAGTGCGGCGGCAGGTGTTAGAGCGGATTCCTGGCGGCCGTTGGTTCCAGGTGGTTCTGGGCGGACAGGAATTGTGGGAGCTCTGCGGGTCTGAGGGGCACCAGGAGGCAAGGAGGACTGGGGAAACCAAGGAGGGGAATCTTTGGGCAACGCAGTTCACACGGTTCTAGTAGGGAGCAGGTACAGGAGTCCGGACAGCAGATCTAGGACAAGCAGAGAACAAAACCACGTTAGATCTGGAGCAAAACGCACAGCAGAATTAAGCAGGCGAGACGGCGACTGACTAGAGAGTCTAGCACAACAATCTGGCGGAGAATGGATGAGTGAGCCAGTCCTTTATTGTCAGTGAGGTGATTAGTGGAATGACTGTCAGCTGTCCGGACTCCGGACACTGATTACTCAATGGAGAGCAGCTGATGACTGAGCTCTGCATCAAGCCCTGCAGGGAAGAGAGCAAGGAGAGGAAGAAAAGAGGGAGAGGGAAAAAAGGGAAAAATGAGGAAGGAAAAGGGAAGAGAAAAGGGGGGAGAGGGTCTTGGGATGCCAAGTGGGAGAGGGTGAAGAGGGAGCCCTGACAGTACCCCCTCCTCAAGGGGCGCCTCCCGGCGCCCCACGTGGGCGTCGGGACAGGTTCGGTGGAAGTCCCAGATCAAGGAAGGGTCCAGGATGTGGGACTTAGGGACCCAAGACCGTTCCTCCGGTCCATAGCCCTCCCAGTCCACCAGGTACTGAAGGACCCTACCCCGGCGGCGGAAGTCTAAGAGGCGGGAGGCTGTGAAAACGGGATCCCCATCCAGGAGCCGAGGGGGTGGGGCCTTCAGTCCACCAGGTACTGAAGGCCCCTACCCTGGCGGCGGACGTCTAAGAGGCGGGAGACTGTGAAAACGGGATCCCCATGCAGGAGCCGGGGGGGTGGGGGGGCCGGAACGGGAGGGGCCAGCAGGCTTTCCTGAACCGGTTTCACTTGGGACACATGGAAAGTGGGGTGGATTCTCATTGAGAGGGGCAGGCGAAGACGGACGGTGACGGGATTGATAATTTTGTCAATAGTGAATGGACCAATGAAATGGGGGGATAATTTCTTAGGAGAGGCACGGAGGGTTAAATCTTTGGATTTCAACCAGACCCGCTGACCGGGCGCGTAGATCGGCGCCTCGGACCGATGTTGGTTTGCCTGGTCCTGGGTACGACGGGAGGCTCGGAGGAGGGTGGCGCGAGTTTGTCGCCAGGTGCGGGCACACCGCCGGAGATGGTCCCTCACCGATGGCACGGCAATATCTCTCTCCCGATCCGGGAAGAGGGGTGGTTGGTATCCATAGGCACAATGGAAAGGGGACAGGCCGGTGGAGGCGCTGGGGAGGGTGTTATGGGCATATTCCACCCACGGGAGCTGTGAACACCAGGAGCTACGGTTCTTGGATGCCATGCACCGGAGGGTGGCCTCCATCTCCTGATTTAGCAGCTCCGTCTGGCCATTGCTCTGGGGATGGAATCCGGAGGAAAGGCTGACCTTGGCCCCGAGGGCGGAACAAAATGATCGCCAGACTAGAGAAATGAACTGGGGGCCTCTGTCGGACACAATGTCGAGGGGAATGCCATGGGCTCGGAATATGTGGGAGACAAGGAGATCTGCGGTTTCTTGGGCGGAGGGGAGTTTGGGTAGTGGGATAAAGTGGCCAAATTTGGAGAAATGGTCAACGATGGTGAGGATGGTGGTCATGCTGCGAGATGGGGGCAGGCCAGTTACGAAGTCTAGTGCGATATGGGACCAAGGTCGCTGGGGAATGGGGAGAGGGTGAAGCAGCCCTGGGGAGGGTTGGGTGGAGGTTTTATTCTGTGCACAGACGGAGCAGGCTGCGATGTACTCTTGGCAGTCATTGAGCATGGTAGGCCACCAAAACCTCCAGCGGAGAACCGCCAGCATCCTGGTCACCCTTGGGTGGCATGACAACTGACTGGAGTGGCTCCACCGGAGGAGGTCTGGGTGGATGGCCTCCGGGACGAACAGCGTTCCTGGGGGACCGGCTTCAGGGAACACCTGTGTCTGTTGGGCTCGGCAGATGGTGGTTTCTATATCCCATGTGAAACAAGCCAGGTGGAGTGGGGACAGAATGTTTTCTGGTTTCTCAGGGGAGTTGTCTTTGGAGTTGACACGGGAGAGAGCGTCCGGATTGCCATTGCGGGACCCTGGGCGATAAGACAGAGAAAAGTGAAAGTGGTCAAAGAATAGGGCCCACCTGGCTTGCCTCGAATTCAGTCTTTTTGCCGTTTGCAGGTACTGAAGGTTTTTGTGGTCGGTCCACACAAGGAATGGCTGCTCGGCCCCCTCCAGCCAGTGTCTCCACTCCTCCAGTGCCAGCTTCACCGCCAGAAGTTCTCGGTTGCCTACATCATAGTTTCTCTCTGCGGGAGAGAGCTTGCAGGAATAGAAAGCACAAGGGTGAAGTTTACCATCTCCGTCGGCGCGCTGCAACAGCACCGCCCCCACCCCGATGTCCGAGGCATCGACCTCGACGATGAACTGCTGGTGCGGGTCTGGCTGAATGAGAACAGGAGCAGAAATGAAACAAGATTTCAGGGTGACAAATGTATGGTGCGCGGCAAGGGACCAGGTGAATTTACAGGATGCGGATGTGAGAGCGTTCAGGGGGGCTGTGATCTGGCTGTAGTTTTGTATGAAGCGGCGGTAGAAGTTGGCGAAGCCCAGGAACCGCTGGAGCTGTTTGCGGTCCCTGGGCTCCGGCCAATCCTCCACCGCTGCTATCTTGGCTGGGTCCATCCTGATCTTCCCCGCAGCTATGATGTAACCAAGAAAGGGCACCGTCGACATGTGGAACATGCACTTCTCTGCCTTAACAAAAAGGCAGTTTTCAAGAAGGCGTTCCAGTACTTCCCTTACATGTCGACGGTGCTCCTCCAAGCTGTGGGAGAAGATCAGGATGTCGTCAAGGTAAACAAAGACACACCGGTTCAGGAAATCCCGCAGGACGTTGTTCATGAGATGTTGGAAGACGGCAGATGCATTGGTCAATCCAAATGGCATAACTAGGTACTCAAAATGACCCAGAGGGGTACTGAATGCCGTCTTCCACTCATCCCCCTCCCGAATCCGGACCAGATGATATGCATTACGGAGGTCGAGTTTGGTGAAAATTTGGGCCCTATGAAGGGGAGTGAAAGCTGAATCAATTAACAGGAGGGAGTACCTGTTTCTGATGGTGATCTTGTTCAGCCCCCGGTAGTCCACACAGGGCCGTAGTCTGCCATCTTTCTTCCCAACAAAGAAGAACCCCGCCCCGACTGGCGATGTGGAGGGATGGATCAAGCCGGCGGCCAGGGACTCTTTGACGTACTCTTCCAGGGCTGTTTGTTCAGGCTTGGACAGATTATAGAGCCTCCCTGTTGGCAGGGGGGCATCTTTGAGAAGTTCTATAGCACAAAAAAAAAAAAAGAAGTTCTATAGCACAATCGTAGGGTCTGTGCGGGGGTAGAGACAGGGCTTGTTCCTTATCAAAGGCCGGGGCGAGGTCATGGTACTCAGAGGGGACGCCGGCGAGGTCTGGAGGTGGGGGTCGGGCTGGAGGAGTGGGACTACCGGGAGCGGGGGCAGAAACAAGGCAGGAGGCATGGCAGGTCGGGCTCCAGGTGAGGATGAACACTGGTTAACACCCCACTGGAGAGTGGTCGTCACCCGAAGGTGAGTCGACAGGGGGGAGGCCGTAGTGCAGCTCACCAGGACCTCCCCGGTCACTGGCGAGCTGCGGCATTTCCCGGCTTGGCTGGGCAGGAGGAAGCGAAGTGACCCATCTCACTACAGTAGAGCCAGGCCCCCCGTCGCCGGCGGGCCGCCTTCTCCTCTTCGGTGAGGTGGGCCCGGCCAAGCTGCATAGGCTCCTCCCCCGACGCCAGTTGGATCGGAGCCGAGGGCAAGGGACGAGCTGAGGAGTTTGGTCGGAGAGGGGGGCTGGAGCCGCGGCCGCCGAGGTAGGAGCGGGGCTGGACTGGGAGACTGGAGCGGGAGGTCTGGGGAGATCGGGAGGTCTGGTTGGTGTGAGCCTTTCTTTCGCGACGACGTTCTCTCAGCCGGTTGTCTAGGTGAATGGTTAACTCAATGAGGGCGTCCAGGTCCTGTGCTTCATCCTTCGGGGCAAGCTCATCCTTCAAATCTTCATTCAAACCTTTTTGGAATTGGTATCTCAAAGTGGAATCGTTCCAGTCGGTGTCCGCCGCCAGGGTCCGGAACTCTACCGCATAGTCTGCCACACTCTGCCCCCCCTTGAGTCAGGCTCCCCAGACATCTCGATGCATCTCCTGCTTTCACAGGGTGATCGAACACTCGTCGCATCTCCTCGCTGGAAGCAGCGTAGGATTGACAGGCCGGTTTCTGATTCTGCCACACCGCCATCCCCCAGCGGAGTGCTGACCCGGTAAGTAGGTTGAGTGTATAGGAAATCTTCTGTTCATCGGTGCGATGTGTTTGTGGCTGCATGCCGAAGACAAGGGAGACCTGCATAAGGAAATCCCGGCAGGTTCCTTGCAGGTGTAAACTAACCGTGACGTCACCCGTTGGTTTCAACGCCGAGAAAATGAAGCCCGGATTTTGCTACTTCCTGGTCGCCGTTTTGAATTTTTTGGAGCCAGTGATGTAAAAAGCGTCATCAAATAGACTGGACCGGACAGCAACTAGGGGCAGGATTGGCTGAGGACTCTCTTATCCCGCCCACATTTTACCGCAGAGGCTTCTGTTGCTGTCTATCAAGTATAGCCACACCCCCTGGCTCCGCCAACTTTAACGATTTATTTAAAATTCAGTATTGATTTATTTTAAGATCGGCCACCTGATCTCTCATTTTGACCATGAAAACTAACGGGGGAAAAATCCTGAGCTGTAGAACATCAGTCTATCAAATTTTATTTTTTCCAAAAATGAATTGGGGTCTATGGAGAAAAAGCTTTTTGGAGCCAACCCGAGCGGACGGCGTGATATTGCAAGTTTTTGACACTCCGGGTTGGCTTCAATTCTGGAGCCAGATGCTACGTCCACTATATATACAGTCTATGGTTCCTTGGCTGCCTGAATATCGTTCCAGATGAGGAACGTATGGTTCGCGGGTCAGGAACGACGGTGCGGCTGCAGCAGATGAGGGTCCAGGAGGACGAGGAGTGCTTGGTTGTGGGTTTGTAGAGACTGATTGTTGGGCGAGAGTGGCGGCTATCTGGCTAAGCTGGGTGTTAATGCTGTCTACTTGGGAACTAGTGTGTCTGGTGGAGTGAGCGAGTTCCTGCAGTGCGTGGCTGTGCTGAGTTAGAATGGCTGGAGCAGAAGCAGCTTGTGCCATTTGACTAATTAGGGTTTCTAGCTGAGCATTTAACTGCATACCTGCGTCGTTAAAGTCTCGAAGGGTTTTGCCATGTTGACCCACCTGTTTGTCCATGGACGGAAACGGCATAGAAGAGATCGGGTGCAGATGGATGGTCCGGCCCCGGCAGCGGGTTCCCCAAGTCCATGTCGTTGGACAGATTGTTTTGTCACACACAGCGGGTCTGGACTCGAGCAGGGAACCCCGCTACCGAGGCAGAGTGAAGTTGGAACTGGTTTTATTGTATAGGGAGGGGTGGATGTGGGCGAGGAGATGGATCCAGGGGAGCAGCAGCGTCAGTGGAAGGTTCCAGCTGCCGAGGTGAGGGGAAGCCGGGGGATCGGCAGCCGTGGGGAAACCAAGGAGGGGAATCTTTGGGCAACGCAGTTCACACGGTTCCAGTAGGGAGCAGGTACAGGAGTCCGGACAGCAGATCTAGGACAGGCAGAGAACAAAACCACGTTAGATCTGGAGCAAAACGCACAGCAGAATTAAGTAGGCGAGACGGTGACTGACTACAGAGTCTAGCGCAACAATCTGGCGGAGAATGGATGAGTGAGCCGGTCCTTTATTGTCATTTCTGCCACACTTTTTCCTTCCCACAGACTTCCCACTGAGGTGCCTTGATACAGCACTCTGGGAACAGCCTATTCGCTCAGAAATTTCTTTCTGTGTCTTACCCTCTTGCTTGAGGGTGTCAATGATGGCCTTCTGGACAGCAGTCAGGTCGGCAGTCTTACCCATGATTGCGGTTTTGAGTAATGAACCAGGCTGGGAGATTTTAAAGGCCTCAGGAATCTTTTGCAGGTGTTTAGAGTTAACTCGTTGATTCAGATGATTAGGTTAATAGCTCGTTTAGAGTACCGTATTTTCACGACCAAAAGGCGCACTGTACCAAAAGGCGCAGTCTCAGTTATGTGTGCCATTACTGTATTTAACACACACATAAGGCGCACCTGATTATATGGCGAGGGTTTTATATACAATCCACGCCCACACTTCCCCCTTTAATGTTCTCATGGTGTCCACTACTACGTCGGCCTTACAACAACAACACACACACAAGCATACAAGTGTGCGTATTTAAAAATAGAGCGGAAGCAAAACTGAGTTTGGTTGTGCTTTATTTAAGTATTGATTACAAAGTACTAACATTTTTTTAATCATCAATAGGCGCGGGCATGGTAAAACACACGGATAAAACAAGCACACAAGTGTGCGTATTTAAAAATAGAGCGGGAGCAAAACTGAGTTTGGTATTCACATTTTTTTTTACCGGTAATTGTCATCAATCAAACCCATGGAAGTCCTCATCCTCTGTTCCTGAATTGAACAGCTGCGCTAAACCTCCATCAAACATGCCAGGTTCACTTTCTTCACTGTCAGAGTCACTTTCCGTGCCGTGCGGCTCCTCAGAAATGATGCCGGCTTTTGCGAAAGCTCAAACAACAGTGCCAGCAGACACGTTAGCCCAAGCATCTACAATCCATTCACAAAGGCGCTGCCTTCCACTCTTAGTGAAACTGTGGTCTCCATCGGTCATCCATCGCTCCCATGCCGCTCCCAGCCTTACTTTGAACGGCCGGTTCACACCGATGTCCAGCGGTTGGAGTTCCTTTGTCAGGCCTCCCGGAATGACAGCAAGCTCAGAGTTCATTTGCTTCACTTGTTTTTTCACATCGGCTGTGAGATGGGCACGCATAGAGTCACAGATCAACAGCGATGGTGATGCGTGGAAAAAAAACACCTGGTCTACGTCCGCCTTACAACAACAACAACACACACAGGATGCACTGCACCATAGGGCGCGCCGCACAATTTGAAGAAAATCGAAGACTTTTATGTGCGCCTTATAGTCGTGAAAATACGGTACCTTTTCATAATATGCTAATTTTTGGAGATAGGGATTTTTGTTTTTTCTTTACTTTTTGGCCAATATCATCAATATTAAAACAATAAAAGGCTTGAACTACTTCAGTTGTGTGTAATGAATCTAACATATATGAAAGTCTAATGTTTATCATTACATTACAGAAAATACTGAACTTTATCACAATATGCTAATTTTTTGAGAAGGACCTGTAACGATTTCAGACCTCCCATTCCTCAGTAAAACCATCAAGCATCATCCTTGTTTCAAAGCAGGGACAATAGCCTCGACACTGACAGCCTGGTGGAAATTCCACAAAATTACAAACTCCAGCCTCGCACCATCCACTTTTACTCCAATTTGGCATAATCTGGATTTTCTAAGTAATAATAAAGCACTTAACCTACATTCATGGGCTGAGAAGGGCATCACACATCTTAAACATATTTTTCACAATAACACCCTAGTCCCTTTCCACCACCTGGTCCGGGAGTTTGGCATCGGGAGCAATAGCTTCCTACAATATCTACAAGTCAAATCATCTGTCCAATCCAATATTAATATTAACACCATCAATCTGTCTCTTCCTCCATCAGCTAAGGACTTCATTAACATCCTTTCTCCAAAAAAGCTTCTTTCCAAGATATATAAAATAATAATACTACAGACTGAAAAATCTATTACATTGCCCTCCAATAAATGGGAAGAAGAGCTCTCTATTGCTCCTGATGCCGATTTCTGGGCTACAATCTTAAAAAAAAACATCTATTCGATGACCAAAAATGCAAACCTTCAGCTTATTTCGTGCCTCTTTGAATTTTATTTTGCCATTTTTTATTTCGCGAAATTTCGTGGCACGAAATGTCGTTACACCCCAAGAAATTTAAGTGTTCAGCAGCCTTACATACAACAATATAAAATAACAAAAAAGCAGGTTAGTAACATTAAGTGTCGAGGTTAGTACATAAAACTGAAATTAAAGTTCAATATTCAACATGGAAGTGTTGAAATGAGCTGGTCTACCATCATGGAGGACATACTAATACAGATGAACCTGAGATGGCTTGGACATGTTGAGAGGATGGACCACCAGCGTCTCCCTTGGCAGTTACTGTACTCACGGTAATGTGAGGGCAAACACAATCAGGGTAGACCAAGGCTCAGATTTAAAGACACTGTAAAGAGTAATTTGAAGAAGCTGGGTATAGACAGGAGTTCCTGGCAGCGGAAGACTAAGGACAAAGCTGCGTGGAGGGATCTGGGGCCTCATTTATAAAACATTGCGTAAGATCCATACTAAAAGTTTGCGTACGCCGAAAATCTGAAATGGGCGTATGCCCTTCGCCCCAGATTTATAAAACTGTGTGTAAGCACAGCTGCACGCAATTTCTTTATAAATCACACACCAGCTGGAAGATTGCACAGGTGGATCCACCTCACATTCCGCCCACAACACACCCACATTTTACCATGAATGGTCAATGCAAAGTACACACGTGGACAAAATTGTTGGTACCCCTCAGTTAAAGAAGGAAAAACCCACAATTCTCACTGAAATCACTTCAAACTCACAAAAGTAACAATAAATAAAAATTTATTGAAAATTAAATAATCAAAAACAGCCATTACTTTTGAATTGTTGATTAACATAATTATTTTAAAAAACAAACTAATGAAACAGGCCTGGACAAAAATGATGGTACCTCTATAAAAGATTGAAAACTATTTGACCAGAGTGACATGATTAACTCAGGTGTGTCATTTAATTGACATCACAGGTGTTTCCAAACTCATAATCAGTCAGTCTGCCTATTTAAAGGGAGACAAGTAGTCACCCTGCTGTTTGGTGAAAAGGTGTGTACCACACTGAACATGGACAACAGAAAGCGAAGGAGAGAATTGTCCCAGGACATTCGAAAAAAAATTATAGACAAACATCTTAAAGGTAAAGGCTATAAGACCATCTCTAAACAGCTTGAAGTTCCTGTGACAACAGTGGCTCATATTATTCAGAAGTTCAAGACCCACGGGACAGTAGCCAACCTCCCTGGACGTGGCCGCAAGAGGAAAATTGATGACAAATTGAAGAGACGGATCGTTCGAATTGTATCCAAAGAGCCCAGAGCAACCTCCAAAGAAATTAAAGGTGAACTCCAAGGCCAAGGTACATCAGTGTCAGATCGCACCATTCGTCGTTGTTTGAGCCAAAGTGGACTTCATGGGAGACGGCCAAGGAGGACACCACTGCTGAAAAAAAACTCATAAAAAAGCGAGACTGGAATTTGCAAAAATGCATGTTGACAAGCCACAAAGCTTCTGGGATAATGTCCTTTGGACAGATGAGACCAAACTGGAGCAACTCTATGTTCATAGACTCAAAAACCAAGCATACGAAGAAAAGAACACTGTCCCTACGGTGAAACATGGAGGAGGCTCAGTAATGTTTTGGGGCTGCTTTGCTGCATCTGGCACAGGGTGTCTTGAAAGTGTGCAAGGTACGATGAAATCTGAAGACTATCTAGGCATTCTGGAGAGAAATGTGCTGCCTAGTGTCAGAAAGCTTGGTCTCAGTCGCAGGTCATGGGTCTTCCAACAGGACAACGATCCAAAACACACAGCCAAAAACACCCAAGAATGGCTGAGAGAAAAGCGTTGGACTATTCTAAAGTGGCCTTCTATGAGCCCAGATCTGAATCCCATTAAACATATGTGGAAGGAGCTGAAACATGCCATTTGGAGAAGACACCCATCAAACCTGAGACAACTGGAGCTGTTTGCTCATGAGGAGTGGGCCAAAATACCTGTTGACAGCTGCAGAACGCTCATTGACAAATACAGAAATCGTTTAATTGCAGTGATTGCCTCAAAAGGTTGTGCAACAAAATATTAAGTTATGGGTACCATCATTTTTGTCCAGCCCTATTTCATTAGTTTGTTTTTTTAAATAATTATGTTAATCAATAATTCAAAAGTGATGGCTGATTTTGATTATTTAATTTTCAATAAATTTTTATTTATTGTTACTTTTGTGAGTTTCAAGTGATTTCAGTGAGAATTGTGGGTTTTTCCTTCTTTAACTGAGGGGTACCAACAATTTTGTCCACATGTGTAACTCATGAATGTATCTGGATATAAATAAGCTGCTGATCCACGGCATTTTACGCAGCGCCGGCCTGCAGTTTTTTCCCTACACTGCTGTGCATCAGGATGAATGAATCATGTGTTGATCCAGGCCACCCTGCCACTAAATTTGTTATGATCATGTCCGATGTACAAATAATTTGTACACTGATTGAATGTACATTTTTTCGGTTCACATAGACAAATTCATTTGTCACTCGGAGCCCTTACAGCAACACGAGTGTAGTCAGTTACGCCGATTACATTTGGGAAACCGGACATTGCTGCAAATTGCCGTTTAATGTTGGCCTGTTCACCCACAGTGTAAGGAAACCTGATGTATTGACTGGTCATGTTTATAATGTCATCCAAAACAGCTGGCATTATTGCGCTGAGGGATGGTTGTGATATCCCAGACCTAAAGAACATTTAACTGTATATCAGACCCAAACAGGATTTAGACAACAAACGTAACCTCATATATTCTTCATATACATAGATCCAAGAGTACTGCTCTAGGGAATCTGAATCGGCTTATTAGCCAGTCATCGTCATGGACCAGGAAATCCCCGTGATCCCTAAAATCTCTCTCCATTCTTAACGTGATCTTCCAGCAATGCCAGCGCATCCATTGTGCCACATTACGCAAGGCTGTCACCCGCTATTTATCCGCTTGATCAGTGATTGGACTGACTGTCACATGCCTTTTCCAAATTAGTAATCAATCAGTGCCACTCACCGCTCTATATCATTTGAAGATGGAAGTTTGATATATGAACATAGTTCTGCAAATACAGTCGTAGGCTGAATGGCGCACTATATGAACATCTACAACAATGAGGGTTTAGGAGTATCCGGCTCTACAAGTCTAATATGTGATGACAATAAAGGTTTGAGATCAATCTGGTTTCAATTCACCACTTCACCCTCCGGCACTGCCGTTCCCTTTGTCTCCAAAATGTGTGTAAGCAAGCATCAAAGTTGGCACACCGGTGTGCACATTCTCACGCCAAGTTTGTTTTTAGAAATCACAACGTACACAGTGTACGCCACTTTCTACGCAAAGGTTGTGATTTACGCCACTTTCTAGCCCTGTTTTGTGTGTACGCAAGCATCAAGAATCAAGGTTGGCGCACCGGTACGCACATTCTCACGCCAAGTTTGTTTTTATAAATCACAACCTTTGCGTAGAAAGTGGCGTACGTCACTTTCTAGCCCTGTTTTGTACATACGCAAGCTTTATAAATGAGGCCCCTGATCCCTCCACGCAGCTCTGTCCTTTGCCTGAAACAGTCATTGTCGCCACGACAGGCTGCTATGATGATGATGTGATTTTTCTTAACTTATATTTTTATATAACTTGCACTTTTTTTCTCTTAAGATTGCACTTAATTTCATTGCACAGGTTGCAATGACAAAAAAGATATTAAATTGAATTGAATTGCATAGTATGAAGTTTAAAAGCTCTAATGTACAAGTGAACTGAAAACGCAGAGTGAAAAAATAAATATATTAACTTACACAGTTAACTTTCTAACAGCATTCCTCTTTTGTAAAATTTGCAGAAAATACCCTTTTTTTTTTACCATAATACATTT
Organism: Acanthochromis polyacanthus; assembly: GCF_021347895.1. Lineage (NCBI taxonomy): Eukaryota > Metazoa > Chordata > Actinopteri > Pomacentridae > Acanthochromis > Acanthochromis polyacanthus. The sequence goes on along the minus strand of NC_067133.1, from coordinate 22,113,825 downwards.
TTATATTCATATTCTTCCATTACAACAACCTGTTCTTCTTGAATGAAGTAGGCAGCACGTGATTGGTTCATTTTGTCCAGATGAAGATGCAAATGATGCAGGACATGTCTTTATGAAGGCATGCACAGAGTCTGCTCAGAAGATAACGTTGATTACGACTGATGTGATCCCAATTATATCTTATCTTTTAGGTTTTGAAGAGCTAGCTGACACAAAGAAAGGCTGGGTATGTCAAACTCTGTTCAAAGTATCAGGAGCCCTTGTTGCATCTGACCATATGCTGCTAAAATCAAATCCGGTAAGGTCTACTAGCGCTAGTACTTAAAAGTTGAATCTGGACAACATCATATACACGAAAGATACTGTTTTCAGAGCCCATTTTCAGGCAAGTACGGAGCCTCTCTGGTGACATGGTAAAAAAATAAATTGTAGCCACGATATAGCTATAACGTGTGCACAAAATACTACTTCGTTCCGACAAAATACTACTTCGCTCCCACGAAATACTACTTTGTTCCCCCGAAATAATAATTCATTTGCACGAAATACTAATTTGTGGCCATGAAATAGGGGTAACGTGCACATGAAATACTAAGTAATACTATTAATATCATTCCTGGACAACTGGGTTAGCAAATCGAGCGCACTGTCTTTATAACCTGCAATAATCTGTGTACGGGCCGTACCTACGTGATGTTCCTAGGATGAGTGTCTTTTTTAGCTGTTCTAGTCCATATCTTGTTATCTGCATTTAGGCAGTTATTTATTTAGGCCTATGTTTGATACTTTGTTGCGACAGGTAGATTATCTGCTGACGTGTCACCAGATTTACAAACCTTTTATCCCCATCCTATTACTGATGTTTGCCTATGAGTTGTTTTTCACTGAAGCTGAACAACAGCACTGACCTTAACCACTGTCTATTTCAGTTACAAGTTAATATGCATTTGTTTGTAAATAAATATCCTGCATTAAATATAAACCCGATGAAAAGCTATACATGTGGATTTTTTGCAAAGAAATTCTTTGACATAAGAAATTCACATTTAAATGAGTTTTTCTTTTTTTGGAACCATAGCTGAATTAAGTGGTGCAAAAAAATTCAAATATACACATTTTTTTCCATTGGAGACGTAAAAGCAGTGGCCAAAAATATAAGATTTTAAGTGAGCAATTGACCCTTCGCTAAGCCCCGCCCCCCTTGGTTACTGTTGCTACGCCTGTCAAGCTTTCCCTCCTAGCATGAAATATGGAGTCTTTAGCAGTACCGGTGAGTGATATTTCTCAGGAGATATGTACAAATTTCTGGACATATTCCACAGCGATATCCGAGAGAAGCAGACAGAAGGGTCTCCAATATGCTTTTGAGAACTACATTCACCAAATTAAATGTTGGCAGAGTGCAAATGAAGAGGATGTTAAAATAGAGGGAAAAGCGCACAGATCTCAGTGTAAGCGCAAACACCCCATGTATTGTCATTTCACGTCAAAAATAATCATATACAAGAACAACAATGTTCTTGTACAGCAGGGTAAGCCGATATGTATTATATATATTTAAATTAATGTTATGTCAACTGTCATTATCATGTGTCTGCCCATTTCTTGCTAAGCTAAATTTGTGTTTGTTTACAGCGCGCCAGGATATTGCTCACATATAGTGGGGCTGATCCAGTGGTGTAGTCTACGTGATACGCAGGTATACGCCGTATACCCACTAGAAATTTTCCAAATTTCCGTATACCCACTTAACAATTCCCAAAGATACGTATACCCACGGGTGTAAACACGCAGGCATACGCCTTATACTCACTAGAAACGGTCCCAAATTTCCATATAACCACTTAAAATGCGCAAACATATGCATCAGTATGTTTTTTGACATAACGTTCGCTTTCCCGTTCATAAATTCGTTTTCTCTGTGTCAGGAAGCGGCAAAGCTGTGTGGGACGGGGGAAGGTGTCTGTCTGAGAACAGGGCTCACTAAAAGGCAGACCGCGGTCCAGATCTGGACCCAGACGCCGTCTCTACGGGTGTAAATTTGACAAGTCGCTTCTATTTTACTGGTGCAGCTATCCAGTGTCCATCATTGGTCTATCAGCTCAGAAACGCACAGACCAATTATGTACGAGTTCAGGCATCCCACGTGACGCTACTCAGCCAATGACGTCGCTGCATTGCATCGCAGCTCTGCCTTCAAAAACCAGTTGAAAGATGAGCGACAGAGAGGAGGACAGTAGTGATGGAAGTTCGGCTCTTTTCAGAGAGCTTTTGGCACGGCTTCCAAAGAAAAGCTGATTCTTTTGGCTCTCAAACGGCTCCTAATTTATTATTCTTTGTAGCCTCATATTTTAGCCTAACCAGGCAAATATGAATCATTTGTGTTTTGACAAACTCTTTTTCATTCAGTGTTTTTTTATGAGAAGCCTTATAATTGACTCATTTTGTGCATTTGTTTTGTTACAAAAACAGGCATTCTTACTTTTGTTTAATATTTCAATCAAACTTTTTGGCACAAAAAACAAATGAACAAAACTCTGCACATGAACCCACAGAACCAGAACAGAAACAGAACCAGACTCAGTATTCAAACAGTATAAATGTCCTCAGTGCAGGGTGACATTCAGAAAAATCAGATGCCTGAGCTTGGATGGGCTGATACCATTTCTTCTTTCAGTGAATATTTGCCGTGTTTTTGAGAAGATTCTCTCAGAAGGAACAGAAGTTGTCTCTCCTCCATCACCTTCACCAGGTGGAGCAGACTGAGGCCTTGGCCTGCCTCCAGCTCAGTGGGTCGTCTGCTGGTTGGATGAGGGGTTCCTCTAGATATGATCCTCCATTACCACATCAGCTGTAGGATTTCTCCTGAATCATCTCCTGTAGCTCTTCCATCAAAGAGGCTCCACACAGCAGAAGTTTGAGATTCCTCCTCCACTTGGTCCTCTAATGGTGGAGGTGTCAGGCTGCTGCTGCTGCTCTTATTCTCTGAAGTGTCTCATCAAAAGCTCTGTTGTCACTGAAGGCAAGCTTCTTTAATCTAGGATCCAGTAACATGTTTTCTGTGAGGACAGTGTTGAACTCTATACATTAGGAGTCAGCTCCTCAGATTCACTACAAAGCATCGGCTCTTAGAGCAGTGCCTTTTGCGCATTACACATCTCGAGAAGACAGACTGTGGTCACATGCTGACCATGTTTGGCTCAGCATACAGCTGTAAGGCAGCTTTCTCAACTATGAACATAATCAAAACTAAATATTGTTTCAGACTCACCAATGAGCTCCTCTAAATATGTTTGAGAACAAGCCTGACACCATTCAGGTTATGATTCAAAACACTGGCAGGACAAACAGCAGCTCAGTTCTCCCATTAAGCCGCAGAGATATAAGGGGAGTGATATAAGACAGAAAAAAATGTAAAAGTGTTCAAATGTTTACATTTATGAGATTTATTAATAAATGTTGTCAAAATGTTTTTGAACCGTACTGAATTTATTTGACGGTCAGTTTTTGATTACAGGCAGACTCTAATATAACTACCAGGTTACATCAGCATATATCACACTAATTCAAGTTAGACATTATGATGTTCTGGACCTTTCCTTTAATCCATTTTCTCTGGCTGGACCTCTCTGAATTTTAGATGAATACCCCTGGCTTAGAAGAAGAAGGACATGAGTCAACAACCTCTGATGAGTCAACAACCTCTAATGACCCAACACCAGTCGGTGGAGAAAAAATAACAAAAAGAAAGCAAAGACAAATGAAACTATTTCGGTGTTTTAATAAGTCTGTTGCTTGTCCTGTGAATACTGCCGCTTTAGGAAACACTACAGCTGGAGATAAGGTTAACATTTAGGAAAGGGAGCATGATGAAGAGGAAACATCAGCTCTACCTGATGGCAGGAGGAGGAGCTGCTGACGCTATAATGTCTATAAGTATCTAATTGGTAGTTTGAAATAAAGGAGCTTCTGCTGCTGTGTGTGTGTGTGTGTGTGTGTGTGTGTGTGTGTGTGTGTGTGCGTGTGTGCGCGCGCGCATGCACGCACGTGCGCATGTGCACGTGTGAGTGCACGCGCACATATATGAGAACCTGACCTGGCTGGAAAAAACTAGACTACACCACTGGGCTGATCGATACACTTGATCTCATTAAGGCACAGCAAAGCCCAGCAATATCTTGCACAAGTTTGCCACAACAGTGGCACAAACCAAGGGGTTACAACATTAATGCAGTACCGATCTCATCTGTTGTTGTCGCCAAAGCCAGACGTGAGCATAGGCGGAGACCTGTAGATTGCTAGTATATGCAGTGCCTTGCAAAAGTATTCGGCCCCCTTGAACTTTTCAACCTTTCGCCACATTTCAGGCTTCAAACATAAAGATATAAAATTTTAATTTTTTGTCAAGAATCAACAACAATTGGGATACAATCGTGAAGTGGAATGAAATTTAGTGGATATTTTATACTTTTTTAACAAATAAAAAACTGAAAAGTGGGGTGTGCAATATTATTCGACCCCTTTACTTTCAGTGCAGCAAACTCACTCCAGAAGTTCAGTGAGGATCTCTGAATGTTGTCAATGTTGTCCTAAATGACTGATGATGATAAATAGAATCCACCTGTGTAATCAAGTCTCCGTATAAATGCACCTGCTCTGTGATAGTCTCAGGGTTCTGTTTAAAGTGCAGAGAGCATCATGAAGACCAAGGAACACACCAGGCAGGTCCGAGATACTGTTGTGGAGAAGTTTAAAGCCGGATTTGGATACAAAAAGATTTCCCAAGCTTTAAACATCTCAAGGAGCACTGTGCAAGCAATCATATTGAAATGGAAGGAGTATCAGACCACTGCAAATCTACCAAGACCCGGCCATCCCTCTAAACTTTCCCCTCGAACAAGGAGAAGACTGATCAGAGATGCAGCCAAGAGGCCCATGATCACTCTGGATGAACTGCAGAGATCTACAGCTGAGGTGGGAGAGTCTGTCCATAGGACAACAATCAGTCGTACACTGCACAAATCTGGCCTTTATGGAAGAGTGGCAAGAAGAAAGCCATTTCTCAAAGATATCTGTAAAAAGTCTTGTTTAAAGTTTGCCACAAGCCACCTGGGAGACACACCAAACATGTGGAATAAGGTGCTCTGGTCAGATGAAACCAAAATCAAACTTTCTGGCCACAATGCAAAACGATATGTTTGGCGTAAAAGCAACACAGCTCATCACCCTGAACACACCATCCCCACTGTCAAACATGGTGGTGGCAGCCTCATGGTTTGGGCCTGCTTTTCTTCAGCAGGGACAGGGAAGATGGTTAAAATTGATGGGAAGATGAATGGAGCCAAATACAGGACCATTCTGGAAGAAAACCTGTTGGAGTCTGCAAAAGACTTGAGACTGGGACGGAGATTTATCTTCCAACAGGACAATGATCCAAAACATAAAGCCAAATCTACAATGGAATAGTTCACAAATAAATGTATTCAGGTGTTAGAATAGCCAAGTCAAAGTCCAGACCTGAATCCAATCGAGAATCTGTGGGCAGAGCTGAAGACTGCTGTTCACAAACGCTCTCCATCCAACCTCACTGAGCTCCAGCTGTTTTGCAAGGAAGAATGGGCAAGAATTTCAGTCTCTCGATGTGCAAAACTGATAGAGACATACCCCAAGCGACTTGCAGCTGTAATTGCATCAAAAGGTGGCGCTACAAAGTATTAATGCAAGGGGGCCGAATAATATTGCACGCCCCACTTTTCAGGTTTTTATTTGTTAAAAAAGTTTAAAATATCCAATAAATTTCATTCCACTTCACGATTGTGTCCCACTTGTTGTTGATTCTTGACAAAAAATTAAAATTTTATATCTTTATGTTTGAAGCCTGAAATGTGGCGAAAGGTTGAAAAGTTCAAGGGGGCCGAATACTTTCACAAGGCACTGTATATGCTATACCAGTGTGTCATAAGTAGTCTCTATATATCACCAGTATTTATTTTGCTCAAATAATACACAGTAGCTCAAGTTTTAAGAGAAGTAACCTTCCATTGACATGTCTTTCTTTGCTAATGTTATCTGACCTAACACACAGCGCTATGGTTAGCTAATGTTAGCTAGCAACTTAGCTTAGAACAGACGTAGGTGTTCTTATGATTTTGAAGGGATTCAGCTGATCATGCGGTCTCCCACACTGCTTAATCCACACGCGGCACATTTCTTCTTGTGTCTTTGGCTTGGGGAATGCAAAAAAATCAGCACCACCCTCCAAGCTTTGTGGAGTGTCGGACTTGCAAGTACCGTACGCACACCGCTTCGGCATATTGTCTTCTGCTGAAAGCTTGACAGACCCACTGTTGTCAACTCCTCAGTAAAGAAAGTTGCTGTTGGCTGTCCTAAAAGTCGCTAGAAGTTGTTAAATGATGTCATCGCCTAATTTGCATATTTCCCAGTTTGTATGTAATTGTAATCAACCTTGTAGGAGAGATGAATAACGTTGTGGAAGAGACCAAAAAGTTAGTATAAAACACCCAAAATATGTTTTTCTACTAGAGGCTAAATGCTGTGGTTTGTTTTAGCATGACAGTGAAGAAACATTTTCGTTTATATGGCTCCGTAAGTCTGGATGGGATCTGTAATGACGGTGCATGCGCGATTCATCTGCCGTCTGGCCACGGAGTGATGTGTCCTCTAATCAGATACTGGGACTGCTGCAGGGTTACTGGATTGACAGCCTGTGCTTTGAGACGGGGAGGAGCTCACAGCAGCACCTGCTGCTCATTGAAAACAGTAACTGCAGAATAATCCGAGTTTTCCTGTCAGAGTCTCCAAAATGGCAGAAAAAGTCGCTAGATTTGTCGCTAGTCGCTTTTAACAAAAAAAAGTCGCTAGGAGCTTTGAAAAGTCGCTAGATTTAGCGAGAAAGTCACTAAGTTGGCACCACTGGTCAGACCTCTTGTGCCTAGTTACAGTTGCTAAGGTAGGACTGGACAGTAGCCATTTGTGGGAGGGGCTTAGCGAAGGGTCAATTGGATCTACCTCAACTGACAAAGGAGTCATACTACACTGGACCAAATGTCTTTTATTTTAATCAGAGCTTTAGAATGTAATTCTCTTTTCATGAGAGTTTGAAAATTTAAGTTATTCAAAGGTTTGATTAACTATTGACTGTCAATTTACTGCATACAGAAATAAATGCATATATTTATACTGTTATCAAAAGGCGTCTCATTTACAGGATTTGGCAGTTCAGCTGTTGGGTTTGTTTTGGGCTTGTTTCTGTGGTGCACACAAGTGTGCAACCACATTTGTTGTTATTTTGTGATACACTAAGTACATTACATTTTACATGCATGCAGTACACAAACACATTGTTGTAATTTGGACCATTATTCTAAATTTTTGTTAGGTATCCCTAAATAAATTTTAAATACTTTCTGACTAAATTGGTAATAAGAATAAGTAATGGGGATGGCTAGTAACTACGTCATCGTGTCCAAAAACGTCACTTCCGTGTCCTACCAAACCAACGATATAATGGTGCTGTGTTGTGTCCAGTGTTGCAACAATAGAAATTATGTAAATAAAACGATATCTTTCTACCGCTTTCCTCTGGACGAAAAGGAGAAGAGAAGATGGCTGACACTGATAAAGTAAGTCGGATTTCTAATCTTAGAAAATACATTTAGCGCCGGGAGCTAACGTGTGCTAGCTAGTATTAGCCGCTTGAATCATGTTATTTTTTTGTGTTATGAGGAGTGTTTGGGCCACATTACAAAAGAAACTAAAAGCGGTCGAGATTAAAGTCTCTGATAATAAGTTTATACTTTTAATTTATAAGAATAAAGTCTGCCGAGGGAGACTTTTGTCCCAGTTTTGGGGACTTGGACTTGCTTGACCAATCTGCCCAAAATACTCGACTTGACTAGGATATGGGTCTATGTGACTTGGATTTAATTGAGTCCAATACTTGGACTGACTTGCTAAAAATGTTTGGCTAAGATTATTTTAACTGTTGTGGATTCATGATTAGTGTAAAGAGATGCATAGTTATTTACATATGCAAATTAGCCATGTGCTCCCAGCAGAAGTTAGCGCTAGAGTGTGCTGCTGGGAATCTTTCGAGTATAGTTTTCTAATCTAACATAACAACTCTAACAAAGCCAAGTAAACGACATTTAACCTCACACAGACGATAAAGCTAGGTTTATTTCTGACATCCTGTGTTTGTTAGCTTACGCTACTTAGCTACTCACCTCAACACTGTACGTTTTCCTTTTCATTGACGCCTGCACTTTCCCTTTAAAACCACCTGCCAGCACACTAACATTTACAACTCTGTTTGAGTTGTAAGAGTTAAGACCTCGCTTTACCGACTTCGGAAAATCCGCAAAATAAGATGTCACAGTGAAAAAGGTGACCGGTTCTTTCGCTACTGCCATTGTGTTTTCATTCGGTGCGCCGCGGCTTGGACACGGAAGTGGTCCATGACGTCACACTAGCCATTCCCATAGTACCAGATGCTTGGACAGGAGCAATGTAATATCGCCTGTCACCACTAGGCGGCAGTACCCGCTGTGAGACGGCTTGAGGGCGCCCGTTTCCTGCTTCCTGTTACTCAGCAGAAGCAGAGAGCTAAGGCAGCACAACTCACGTCTCTGTCTCATTTCTTTATTTTACAGGTTAGTATTGTGGCACCAACCATTAAAACACATACGTATTAGCTGTACATAAGTGTATTTGTCCGGCAGATTGTACTAGCGACATGTTTTATGCATTTAAAAGGTGAACGTTAGAAGTTAGCAGTCGCGCCAACGTTATGCTAACATCGTAGCTGTTGCTTAGGAACATGAGTCCGTCCCTTGAACGTAGCATTGGTTCGCTGTACATTTGTATGTTTTGTGAAGAAAAGTTTAAGTGTTAAACCGTTTGTAAAGACATAAAAAGAAGTGTGACCTGTGCTGTAGAACTGCTTAAAATGTTTTGTGACAGAAATATAATAGTGAAAACTAAAAAAAAGGAAATACTGGTGTATTAAAACGGATTAAAGCAAAGTAAAAGAAGAACATGCATTAAGGACAACATTGTCAAAGAAGCCAGGAGGCGAAGATGATGTAAATTTAAAATGTAAAGTGCAAACTTTATTGTGAAAAGAGTAAAGTTACTCAGCAGAAGCAGAGAGCTAAGGCAACACAACTCACGTCTCTGTCTCATTTCTTTATTTTACAGAAGTTGCATGCCCAGTCACCAATCCTTTCCCCACAAAATAAATATAAACTGTTAGCGGTGATCGTACCGGCCCGATACCTGTTACAGTTTCTTGGTGGCCCGTACGGGGAAGGTATTGGTCAACCCTGATGAGCCCTGCAGCAACCAGAGGGACGAGTCCAGAGGGTGCTAGCTGCATTGACTGCTTCCTGCACATGAAGACTCAACACCTACGAGCCAGCGGTGATGAGTAAAGACTAAATAAAAATCACAGTATTGGAACAACGCCTGTCAAGGACAAAGACTGAAGAGTGTCACTTCTACACGCGGCCAGGTGAAAGGAAAAGGGAACAGCCATGGCAGACAGTGAGAGGAGAAGTTTGGTGTGGAGCATCAAGAGAGACCTGCTCACTCTTTCTGAGGATGAACTGTTCCATCTTGCCAAGTCACTGGGGCCCATGCCTGGAGTGGACCTGTCACGTCTCACGTCAGAGGATGAGGAGAGTTGTTTCCAGTACATAAGTGATGTAATGAACAGCAAAGCATTACTAGAGACTGAGGATGCAGGAATGTCACATCTGCTTGAACTCAAGGATGTGATGGAACACCTCAGTCAAGCTCGTGAGCTGTCTGTGAGAATAACTGAAAATAGTTCAGTTGCCCCATCCCCAGACACACAGCTAAATGACACTGTACTAAGTCAAGACAGTAATGCTAATCCACCTGAAAATGACACTGAGGCCCAAAATGTGACCGCAAATGATAGTGAGATACAGGGGCTGCTAAGCTGTTATGAGGAGCTAAATAAGAAAATGGCACAGCTCATGCCCACAGTTGTTACTCAGCCTGTGCACACACAGTCTAAGCCACAGTTTAGAGCTCAAAGTCATGAAAACCCCACACATGAAAAAGTCATGTCACTCAGGGATCTCTCTTATCTTCACCGGAGAGAGTTTAAAATCGAAGGAGGACAGATAGGAGATCAAGGGTCAGACATAAGCTACAACAACATCTGTCGCCAAATCGAAGAAGAACAGTTCAGAGAACAGTTCAGTGATGCTGAAATAGTCCGAGCTGTTCTGCGAGTCATTAAACCAGGTAATTTCAAAGACATGCTGATGAATAAAGATGAACTGACGGTAGGGGAACTAAAAGACTTTTTGCACTCTCACCTTGGTGAACAAAACAACACTGAACTTTTCCAAGAACTTATGTGCACTAAACAACTGGACAATGAAACCCCCCAGCAGTTCCTTTATCGAGTCATAGGTCTGAAGCAAAAGATTCTGCTTGCCTCAAAACATATTACCACCGATGTAAAGTATTCTCCCAGCACCGTTCAAGATGTATTTCTTCACACAGTGTATCAGGGCCTAGGTCACAAACACAGTGACATTTGCAGAGAACTGAAACCGTTACTCACTGACCCCTCCGTTACTGATGAAGCTATACTTAAGCATCTTAAGAAAGTACTGAGTGATGAGAGTGAAAGACAGCGACATTTAGGTCCTGTGTCACGTCCCAGAAATGTAAATGTGCACAGTACTGAAGCTGGAGTAAGTGCCACTCAGGATACTTCTGAAAAAGAGGATACTAAGGTGAAGAAACAAACTGATAAAAAGACAGACATGATTAAACAGCTGGTAGAGAAAGTAGAAAAACTAACGAATATGGTTGAAGAGTTACAGTCACAGAAAGCAGAGCAGACAAACCGAGATACAAAGAACAAAGCAAACTATCAGAAACCAAAGCGATATGGATGTACCAAGTGTCTCTCAGAGAACTGTCCTGATTGTCCTCACTGTTTCTACTGCGGAAGAGAGGGACATCGAGCAGTGGGCTGTCTCAAGAAGCCACAGCGACAGGGAAACTGGAGCCGGTCTCTGTCACGGGACACACAGTGACCGGGTCCTCCGCAATGTCCCAGCCCACATCAAGTAAAGTCATGGACAATGAACAGCAAACAGAAACCAAACATGTTAGCGCACTTGCCACAGACTTAACTGACATTAAAAATGAGAGACTTGCAAAGCTTATTGGGAAGAAAGCGCTCACCCAGTGTACTCTAAATGGTTTTGCTGTCAGCGCACTATTAGATACTGGGGCCCAAGTAAGCATTATCGACAAAGAGTGGAAAAACAGATATCTTCCTGACACAGTTATTAAGCCACTCAGTGAAATAATGGGTGAAGAGGATGACTTAAGGCTGTATGCTGTAAACGGTGATAGTCTTCCATTTGAGGGTTGGGTAGCCATAACAGTCAACCTTATGGGTAATGTAGACCCTAACTTGTCAATCACGGTGCCCTTCCTTGTGAGTAGCTTCACTCTGGAGAGACCAATACTAGGTTTCAATGTGCTTGAAGAAGTGATCCAAAAGCAACCTGAAAGGTTTGTTCCCACACTCACCAGCCTTCTCTGTAATGCCATGTCCATTCCCACTCAAAATGCGGAGCTGCTTGTGAACTTTATTCAGACTGACAAACCCTCAGTTCTAAATGAAAGACTACGTACTGGAAGATGTGACACTACTATTCCAGCAGGTCAAGTTGCATGGATCAAATGTAATGTTTCACCGGATAAGAACTTTTCAGAGACTGTTTTCCTCTTTGAACCGGATGAAAACAACACATGTCTTGCTGAACTGGACATTGGTGAGGGTCTCGTGGAGGTACATAACACAAAGCGCCCCTATGTGTTAGTACCTGTGGGCAATAACACCAAACACCCAGTGACTCTGCAAAGAAAAACAGCTCTTGGCAGTATTCAGAGTGTTGACAAAGTGATTAACATGAACCCACCTGAAGAGCTAGAGGGACCAGAAACCGCAGTGACTGTCTGCAACACCTCTACTTCTGTCACTGACCCATCACCATGGCAACCTCCTGTTGATTTAAGCCATCTCACAGATGAGCAGCAGGCGAAAGTTAATAAAATGCTCTGTGAAGAATCAAGTGCCTTTGCCAAAGACAGTACAGATATTGGATGCATACCGACCCTGCAAATGTCGATCAACTTGAAAGATGATATCCCAGTCCAGAGAGCCTATTCGTCGATACCCAAGCCACTTTTCAAGGAAGTCAAGGACTACATACAAGAGCTGCTGTTAAAGGGGTGGATAGTAAAATCTAAGTCCCCATACGCTGCCCCCGTTGTATGTGTCAGAAAAAAAGATGGCAGTTTACGACTATGTATTGATTATAGGCTTCTCAATAAAAAGACTGTTCCAGATCGACATCCACTGCCCAGAATACAAGACCTGACAGACACTCTTGGTGGTTATGCCTGGTTCAGCATCCTAGACCAGGGCAAGGCATACCACCAGGGTTTTGTTGCTGAGGGATCCCGCCAGTTCACTGCCTTCATTACTCCCTGGGGCCTATACGAATGGGTCCGTATCCCGTTTGGACTGACAAATGCCCCAGCGGCTTTCCAGCGGAGTATGGAAGAGATGCTTGGCCCCCTCCGAGATGAATGCTGTCTTCCTTATTTAGACGATATACTGTGCTATGCAAAAACCTTTGATGAACACGTTGAGTGCATCAGAAAAGTGCTGCGTGCCCTGCAACAACATGGAGTAAAACTCAGACTGGAAAAGTGTGAACTGTTCAGAAGTGAAGTGAGGTACGTAGGCAAGATTGTGTCCGCTGAAGGAGTCAAAATAGACCCACGTGACCTTGAAGCTGTAAAGATGCTGACATCCAAGACACCAAAGACTGTGGGAGACGTGAGGAAACTGACAGGGTTCTTGGGGTACTATCGCTCTTACATACAGGACTTTTCCAGAATCGCCAGGCCAATCTATGAACTGCTCCAGACAAAGCCAGGCACCGTCCAGAATCCCAGTTGTAAGCAGACAAGTAAGCGGCCGCAGTTACACTCTAAAGAGTCTGTCACATGGACACTTGAACATCAGGAAGCCCTAGAACAGTTAGTAGCTCTCCTCACCAGCCCTCGTGTACTAGCCTACCCTGACTTTAATTTGCCTTTTACACTGCACACAGACGCTTCAGACAAGGGGTTAGGAGCCGTCCTTTATCAGCATCAGAATGGCAAGTTACGTGTCATAGGTTATAGCTCACGGACTCTGACACAAGCTGAACGTAACTACCATTTGCACAGTGGGAAGTTAGAGTTTCTCGCCTTGAAATGGGCGGTGTGTGAAAAGTTCCGGGACTATTTGTATTACGCACCCCATTTCACCATTTACACCGATAACAACCCCCTGACTTACATTATGAGTACAGCTAAACTTAATGCAGTCGGACACAGATGGGTTGGAGAACTCTCAGACTTCAGATTTGACATCAGATACAGACCCGGTAAAACTAACATTGACGCCGACACACTCTCACGTTTACCACTGGACATTGACAAGTACGTGTGCGAGTGTACTGAGACTTTTTCAGATGAAGCTGTTAGAGCTGCATGGGATGGGAGCCAAGCTGCCCAGCAGAAGGACATCGCTTGGGTCGCCGCCCTCAACGCCACTGCCCCAGACTTGCACCAGCCATCTCCTGCAAATCTATGGAGCATCAGTCACAGTGATCTGGTAAAGGCTCAGCGGGAAGATTCTGCCATCAGTCAAGTCATCAAGCTTAAAGAGTCACAAACAAAACTAACAGATGAGGTACGTAAAACAGTGAATGGAGCAGCACAGAAACTGTTACATGAATGGACTAAGTTGATATTTGAAAACGATCTCCTGTACCGAAGAACAAAAGAGAGAAAACAACTAGTGCTGCCTGCAAAGTATAAAAATCTAGTTCTGCAGCAGTTACATAATGAGATGGGCCTGTCGGTACTGAGAAAGTGCTCCACCTTGCCAGAGACAGATTTTATTGGCCCTATATGGCAAAAGAAGTTGAAGCATATGTCACTCAGAAATGTTCCTGCATTATGTCCAAGAAGCCTACCACACATGTCCGAGCTCCTATGGGTAGCATAACGACTAGTTCTCCCTTAGAGCTTGTGTGTATTGACTATTTACATCTGGAGACCAGTCATGGAGGTTATGAGTACATACTAGTGGCAGTCGATCACTTCACTAGATTTGCTCAGGCCTACCCCACAAAGAACAAGAGTGGACGCACAGCAGCTGAACGCATCTTCCAGGACTTCATTCCCCGGTTTGGGTATCCCCTAAAACTACACCATGACCAGGGGCGTGAATTTGAAAATGAACTGTTTAAGACACTGCAAAAACTGTCTGGTGTGGGCCATTCACGCACGTCCCCATACCACCCGCAAAGTAATCCAGCTGAGCGGTTCAACCGAACAATCCTCCAAATGTTGAGAACACTGACAGACACGGAAAAATTGCGGTGGAAAGATCATCTCTCACACATGGTACATGCATACAACTGTACGCGCCATGAGGCTACCGGATACTCACCCTTTTTCCTGCTCTATGGCCGAAATCCCCGCCTTCCAGTGGATTTGTTGTTTGGACTTGCTGAAGAAGGAGCGACATACTCACCCAAGGGATATGCAGAGAAATGGGCCGAGCGCATGTCAGAAGCGTACCGCATTGCTAGTGAAAACAGTAAAAGGTCCAGTGCGAGAGGGAAAGTGATATACGACAAGAAAGTAAAAGGTGTTGTGCTACAGTCAGGAGACAGAGTCCTTGTCCGAAACCTCAGTGAGCGGGGAGGGCCCGGCAAGTTGAGATCCTACTGGGAAAAGACTGTTTACACTGTGAAAGAACAGCTAGGCCAAAGCCCAGTATATATTGTCCACCCTGAGAGCGGAAACAAGAGAAAAACACGCACGCTGCACCGGAATCTCCTGCTGTTAGTAAACGACCTGCCTGTTGAAAGCACACTCCCTGCGCAACGTAAAGGTGACAAAAGTACAACAGAAAGCAGAACAAAGAGAAAGAGAACTGTACAGACACTAGAACAGACTAAAAGCAGTGACAACTCTGAAAGTGACTCTGATGAAGAAAGCTGCTCTGGTTACTGGTTGAGGATTCCTGTGGAAAGGACTGTGCAAAGACAAAACAGTAATGAGCAACACACATCCCAACCAAGTGCAGCCCAAGGACACAGAGAACCTGCAAATGGACAAGACAGACACTTACCAGCGACATCTCACCGAGAGGACACGCCAGCTGTCTCGCCACACTCACTTGATGGAGAAGAGACTGAGGATTTGCCCCCTACGCCTCACATGCAGGAGGAGACATCAGAGGAGGAAGCTGGTAATGAACCTGCACTCGCCAGACCGGAAGAAGAGGGACCTGAGGACAACTCTCCATCTGACCGTGACCAGAGACTATCTACCCACCCTGTAGAGCGCACAGAGGTCAGACGCTCTACACGAGATAGAAGGCCATGACAGGTGCTAACATATGAGTCACTAGGTCAGCCTTCATTGCACACACAAGCAACAGTTAGCCTTGTTGATGGTAAACTACAGCACTTACCTGTTCATCAGAACACATATCAAGTCATGACTAATATGCCACCAATGTACATGCCATACTTACCCAATACCTACACACTACCAGTTGCATACACACCTTACACTTACCAAGTGCCTGTGAACACACCTGTGTTCATGCCACCTATGGTGCTTGCCCAATAGACTGTTACTGTTGAAAGACATTTTTGGAAAAGTTGAAGTTAATTTGTGTAAAATGTGGACTGAGAAATAGTTATGTATTAAGTGTCAGGAGCCACTTTTGTTGTTGGGGAGTGTGTGGTGCACACAAGTGTGCAACCACATTTGTTGTTATTTTGTGATACACTAAGTACATTACATTTTACATGCATGCAGTACACAAACACATTGTTGTAATTTGGACCATTATTCTAAATTTTTGTTAGGTATCCCTAAATAAATTTTAAATACTTTCTGACTAAATTGGTAATAAGAATAAGTAATAGTACTAGATGCTTGGACAGGAACAATGTAATATCGCCTGTCACCACTAGGCGGCAGTACCCGCTGTGAGACGGCCTGAGGGCGCCCGTTTCCTGCTTCCTGTTACTCAGCAGAAGCAGAGAGCTAAGGCAACACAACTCACGTCTCTGTCTCATTTCTTTATTTTACAGGTTAGTATTGTGGCACCAACCATTAAAACACATACGTATTAGCTGTACATAAGTGTATTTGTCCGGCAGATTGTACTAGCGACATGTTTTATGCATTTAAAAGGTGAACGTTAGAAGTTAGCAGTCACGCTAACGTTATGCTAACATCGTAGCTGTTGCTTAGGAACATGAGTCCGTCCCTTGAACGTAGCATTGGTTCGCTGTACATTTGTATGTTTTGTGAAGAAAAGTTTGTGTTAAACCGTTTGTAAAGACATAAAAAGAAGTGTGACCTGTGCTGTAGAACTGCTTAAAATGTTTTGTGACAGAAATATAATAGTGAAAACTAAAAAAAAGGAAATACTGGTGTATTAAAACGGATTAAAGCAAAGTAAAAGAAGAACATGCATTAAGGACAACATTGTCAAAGAAGCCAGGAGGCGAAGATGATGTAAATTTAAAATGTAAAGTGCAAACTTTATTGTGAAAAGAGTAAAGTTACTCAGCAGAAGCAGAGAGCTAAGGCAACACAACTCACGTCTCTGTCTCATTTCTTTATTTTACAGAAGTTGCATGCCCAGTCACCAATCCTTTCCCCACAAAATAAATATAAACTGTTAGCGGTGATCGTACCGGCCCGATACCTGTTACATTTCCATAGAGCTGGTCACTTTTTTCTATCGCATGATCTGGCAACACTGACAAACGAGAGGAGGAAAGACTAAATAGAAAGACAAATAACGCAACACCGAGAAGAAAGTAGCTCTTCACATACTGACCATGTTCAGCTAAACATACAGCTGTGAGGCAGCTTTCTCAAGTATGAACATAATCAAAACCAAATATTGTACCAGACTGACCAATGAGCTCCAGATGTGTTTGAGAATGACCTTGACACCATTCAGGCCACGATTCAAAACACTGGTAGGATAAGTTGCAGCTCAGCTCTCCCATTAAGCAGCAGGAATATAAGGGAAGTGATGTAAGACAGGAAAAAATGTAATTGTTCAATTGTTAAATTTTTTTTATTTAGGTATAGTTAAATATGTATGTATGTTGGTTCAGGTTGTTCAGTCATTTTTCCAAGTTCTGCATTTTATTTTAAGATGTACAGATATATAAAAAAGGTATTTATAAAAAAAAGTTGCCAAAATGTTTTTTGAACCATACTGAATTTATTTGATTTGATGGTCAGTTATTGATTACATGCAGATGCTATTAAAACTACTAGGTTACATCAACATATATTGCACTAATTCAGGTTAGACATTATGATGTTCTGGCCCTTTGCTTTAATACATTTTCTCACACTGGACTACTTTGAATTTTAATGGAATACACCTTCTCTACTGGGTTGCAATTTTTTTCCAACTTGTCAGCAAGTTTGTATAGGTCTATAAAGATGTTTTTGAATTTTTGTTCTGAAAATCCAACCTTTCTGTCAGTTTTTTTTTGTCGTGGAATTAAAAAAATTAGTGCTTTATTCAGTCAACTGATAACATTGTGGGCCGATCTGGGCGAAAAATGCTGATTTTTTTGCCCCAATCCACCCCTGCATCATACATAAGAGGAGGGTTTGTTGAAAAAGTTTTGTGAATTGGTTTCTCTCTGAGCATCTTTGCCTTTCTGTTTTTCTCTGTCATGATTCCCCCCTCAGATTTCCATTGTTGTTGCCCCCCTACTCCTTTTTTTGTGCCTATCAAAGAAATTGGTCTTCAAACTTGGTTTCGTGGGAAGACATTTTGGACCAAATAATGGAGGTAGAGAATAAACAACATATCACACGTTATCTTTTAGAAAGAATATAGTATGATTACATGTTTATTTCCGCCTCCCTAAATTATAGTATCATTTCCACTGATATCCTTCCTATCGTGATATCAGACCACGCCCCCGTGTTATATAATTTTAAGCCCCTACAGTTTCGCAACAAGGCTACTTATAGATGGCGCTTTAACGTGACATTACTCCAAAATACAGACTTTTTGAAAAAACTGAGAGATAACCTTAAAATATTCTTAGAAATCAACTCAAAGACAGCAGCTTCACCCCAAACACTCTGGGAAACAACTAAATGCTTTATAAGGGGGGAGACCCGGTCATTTGCCTCATATTTAAAGGCGACTAGGAGACGCAGGGTCATGCAATTGGAAGCTGAAATACGGACTCTGGAATGTGATCTAAAACAGCAGTTTTCGGAGCAAAACTATTCAGCTCTGTCTGCTCTGAAATTTGAACTGAATAACTTGCTCAAAGCTAAAGCTGAGTTTATAATTCATCGTACTAGACTCACATATTATGATCAGAGCGAAAGATCGAGCAAACTTTTAGCTGCCAGATTAAAACAAAATGAGTCAGTCTCCACTATCAGTGCAATTCAAACATCGACTGGGCTAGTTACATTTGACCCAGCTGAAATAAATGATACTTTTGCCGAATTTTATTCTCATCTTTATACAGCGGACCCTGCTCCTGACTTGGCTGCCCTTAAAACTTATCTGTCAGAACTTAAGTTACCAACACTGACTAATGATGAAGCAAACTCCCTTGAGACACCACTTACCCTCTTAGAACTTAAAGAGGCATTGGGCTCAATGCAAAAAGGGAAATTGCCTGGCCTTGACGGGCTGCCCCCGGAGTTGTTTTTGGAGTTGTGGGATATTGTCGGGCCATTGCTTTTAAACTCTCTTAACTATGCCCTAGACTCTGGTTCCTTCCACCGTGACCAAAATACATCACTTATATCAGTTCTGATTAAGAAAGATAAACCACCTCTGAACTGCGGTAGTTACAGGCCGATATCACTTATCACAACAGAATTGAAGCTGTTTGCCAAGGTATTAGTTAAGAGATTGGAGTCATGTGTAGGCAAACTCGTTCATTGCGACCAAACAGGGTTTTTAAAAGGGAGACTCGCATCAGATAATGTCAGACGCCTATTTCATATATTGCACGCATCAGAATCGGACACACATCCTGCAGCTATTTTTAGCTTGGATGCGTTAAAAGCCTTTGATAGAGTGAGCTGGATATATCTATGGCAGGTCTTGGAGACCTTCGGATTTGGCAAGAAATTCATAACAATGATAAAAATATTATATACTAATCCTTGTGCTGTTGTGCAAACAAATAATAATCTATCTAAAACATTTCCATTGCAGCGTGGAACTCGACAAGGCTGCCCACTGTCCCCACTCCTCTTCGCCTTATCACTTGAACCGCTAGCCCAAACAATCAGATTAGACACGCTCATCTCACCTATCAGCATACGAGGTACGCAACATAAAATTTCGCTTTATGCGGATGACGTATTACTTTTTTTTACTAATTTCTCTGAATCTCTGCCTCAGATACTCAAAGTTTTCACACAGTTCGGTCTATTTTCTGGCTATAAAATTAACTGGGATAAATCTCTCCTCATTCCCTTGAATGCCTCTGCTAAAATCGTCACCTTACCACCCATCCAGCATATTCAATGGCATAATTCTGCATTTACATATCTGGGCATAACTGTAACAAACTTCACAGATATATCACCCATAAATTACGATAAACTTAAAACAGAGATTGCATCAGATATTCAGAGATGGTCTGACCTCAAGATGTCACTGCAGGGCAGAATTGCAATACTGAAAATGAATGTACTTGGTCGACTGAACTTCTTGTTTTCTATGATCCCAATGCCTCCGCCACCTAAGTACTTTGATGAGCTGCAGACTCTGACTACTAAATTCATATGGAATAATAAAAGAAGCCGCATTCGCCTACGTACGTTACAGCGACCAAAATATTCTGGAGGCCTGGCTGTACCTGACTTTAAGCTATATTACTGGTCATTCCAAATAAAGCAATTGTCAGTTTGGTGCAATCAGGATGCTCTCATACCCTGGCGTCAGATAGAGAAAGAGATCGTAAAACCTCATAGGCTTACAGACATACTATTCTGTGGGATAAAACCTAGATATGTGTGTAGAAAGTTTGGACCAATCATAGGCAACTCTTTGAAAATATGGTGTGCTGTCCAGAGAATCATGGGATGTAACTTGAAGCTGTGTGATCGCTCTCCTGTTTGGTATAATTACAATTTATTACAGCAGTCTGGTCCCTATTTTAACAACAGTTGGGCCTCCGGCGGAATCCATACTCTTCAAGATCTCTATGGCAGGAACGGGTTGATTTCACTTCAGGAGCTCAAAGAACGTTATTCTCTTCCCGGGTTTCCCTGGTTCTTGTACCTCCAGCTGAGGTCTGCAATCCGTGCCCACGGAGTTCCATGGGACTCGCCTTTACCATCTCATCCGTTGGATACTTGGATATCTCCTCAAACATCCTCCACTGGACTGGTGTCTGTCATTTATAAGGACCTGATCTCTAAGGATGCTAAACCTTTGGGAGTGATCGGATCTTGGAATCAAGAACTTAAGGCTTTGGACTATGATTTGAACTGGAACAATATCTGGAGCAATATTCCCGTCTCATCAAAGAATCCAGCACACCAACTTATTCACTACAAGTTTGTGCAGAAACTTTATGCCACACCATACAAACGCTATACAATGAAACTGATAGATGATCCCAATTGTACGAAATGTGATCAAAAAGCAGTGGGTACATATCTTCATGTCTTCTGGGAATGCCCTTTAGTGCATTGCCTCTGGTCCAAAGTGCATAATTATCTTGAAAAGTTTTTGGGACTTTCTATTCCTATGCACCCCCCCCTACTTTTATTTAACGATCACGCCGGCCTTGGCGGCAACAGTAAATTGGCGCAGAGGAAAATTATATTTGCGGGACTGACCGCTGCTAAGAAAACTATAATACACTCATGGTTTTCACCGGACCCCCCATCAGCAAAGGAATGGCTCAATTATTTTAGAGATATTGCCCTCTTAGAAAGATCTTTAGCGGTTATACATAAAGCTCGAGCATCTACTGTGCAGGCCTGGGATGCTCTTATATCATCTCTTGCTGATGTAGCGCTGCTTGCTGGTATATAGCGCCACTCCTCACCTTGTTTTACTGGCTAACTCTTAACTGGGTCTTCATTTCCCCTGTCTCTAATTAACTGTATGGATATCATGCGGATCCCCTTATCCGCGTGCTTGAATATATCAAATGGTATATTACTATGTGTATAAAATTTTTTTCTTTTTTAATTTTTACCACTTTATTATTGTTATTTATTATATGTTACTCATTTATCGATTCATTTTTCTCTCTATGGATATATCATCTATCTATTTATTTTTTCTAAATTGGTAATGGCAAGGCAATGGCATTGTGTTTGTATTTTGTTCAGTGTTCAATAAAAAGCATGTCACAAAAAAAGAAAGAATATAGTGGGTTTGAGAGGCATGTTTTTTTTTTTAAAAGTTGCCACAATTACACCACTGATCAGAGCCGGGACTGTCAACTTTATGATGAGACTTGAACTTGTCATGAGCAACATTTGACTTCCTCAGGAAATTACATAAATTTAGAAATCAAGATGCCCCTTTAAATCCTTTTATTCCACATTTCTCATTTAAATTTGGCCAAAACAAGGGTTTGCGTAGGGCTGCACAATGACTCAGTGGTTAGCACTCTTGCCTTGCAGCTAAAAGATCCCTGGCTAGAGTTGCATGTTCTCCTTGTGCATGCGTGGGTTTTCTCCGGGTACTCCGGCTTCCTCCCACAGTCCAAAAACATGCTGAGATTAACTGATCATTCTAAATTGTCTGTAGGTGTGAATATGAGTGTGATTGTTTGTCTATATATGCAGCCCTGTGATAAATTAGTGACCTGTCCAGAGTGTCTCTTGCCTTCACCCTAAGTCAACTGGGATAGGCTCCAGTCCCCTTACTGAGGATTAAGCGGTGTATAGATAATTGATGAAAGGGTTTGGGTTAACCATATTCTGTAGTCCATGGCACAACTAGGAGAAAATCAACTCTGCTGTAACCAAAAATCCCACAACAAAGAGTCAAGAACTTCTCAGCTGAACTATCTCTATTATATAGACCCACAATTTTGGCTTCCAGTTTGCATGACACCTTGGGACACCAGGAAAAATGTTGGACATGTCGGTTACAGGTTTTTTTGTTTAGTTTTTTGTTGTTGTTTTTTTTACTTTTGCAAAATAAATATTCAAAGGAACACAACTTTCTTTCATTTATGGGATCATATACTGCAGAGAAGTTTTTTAAAAAACTTTTAGCGTTTGCTACAAAAAACTAGTGCACTGGCCTTATCATTTAATCAATTTAGTTTACATTTAAGACCTAAATGTTCAAATATAAAGGTAAAAAATGAAGCATTACAGACTTCTTCAAACAACACTGTAGAAATTTGGAATTTTAATTAAGACACGTAAGAAGAAAAGCATCATGTTTCCTTGCAATTGAGAGATTGCCACAAGCAAGGTGCCACTTAATAAGGATCATAGACTTACCAACAGTTCCACTGTTCTGGGAGACTAATGGGAAAAACTAATGGTGCAGACTTCATTCTGCAACACACCTTTCAGTCTAATACCTTTGAATTGAAAGGAAAACTGTATATCTATTTATTACAGCAAATGTGAACTACTTTGACACCATAAGAAAAAAAAAGTAAAGGTGCTAGAATGAACTTCCTTTGAGTTTGCTGACTCTATGAGCATTGAGAGATTTCTCTACTGACACTGTTTCTTTATCAATTTGATTAACTTTTCAAAGATAGGTGATTAATCCACATGAATGCCTCTCTGGATGGCATTATTTCCTACATTTTAATGAGACTAAAATTTAATTACGTACCAAATTATATCAAGTCACTAAGTGTAAAAATAAATATCCCCTCCAGTTCATGCTTTTTATTCCTTGGTGGTGATGTATCTGTTGCTCTCAGCCCTGAAGTGCTTGAGTTCTGATTTTGAAAAGCAAGTTTAAAGGCACTTCCTAATAGACTGTGGCTGGTTTTACTTAGAAAATCGTACAGATACTTTCTTTGTTTTGTAGAAGAAACCACTACTGTGCTCCACACATTGAAAAGCTAACTCATGACTCTTGCAGCTGAAAAGGTACAAGTGGCACAATTTGACTAGATATGTTATAGGACTTGAAAAAAATTGACAAAGTACTGAACAAAATGTCCTCAGGGCATTCAAGTGTGAAACTGATTTTTATATTTGTACATGCCTATACATGTTAAAACATAGCCCATTTCAACTACATCATAAGGAACACAACAGAGGCAATTTTCATTCAATCCACAATCCACAATAAAAAGAACGGTTCAGCTGTGGCTCAGGTGGTAGAGTGTCCAATGATCGAAGGGTCGGCGGTTTGATTCCCCCTCTCGCCTAGTTATGTGCTGTTGTGTCCTTGGGCAAGACACTTAACCCGCCTTGCCTCCAGTGCTGCTCTCACACTGGTGTATGAATGCGTGTGAATGTTGGTGGTGGTCGGAGGGGCAGTAGGCGTGGATTGGCAGCCACGCTTCCGTCAGTCTGCCCCAGTGCAGCTGTGGCTACAAATGTAGCTTACCTCCACCAGAGTGAGAATGTGTGAGTGAATGAATAATGGGTCCATTGGGAAGCGCTTTGAGTGGGCAAAAAAGCGCTATATAAATCTAATCCATTATTATTAAAATCAAAACTTTGCCTGAGCAGCAGGAGTCATTTACACCCACCTGATGTCTTTCGCATACAGCCTGTGATCTTATGAGTGCAGCCAGAATAAAGCACCCTATCTCAATGAGCTAAGAACTCAATGAGTCATACAATGAGGCATAAAGAAAAGCTCTGACCTCTGGTCAATGCCAGTCACCTACCTGTCGATTAGCGCCTACATTACCATAGCAACTGATGACCTGTGTCGTGGTTTCTTCTAGATGTGCCGAGGTTGAATAACACGTCCGGTGACACTGTTGCTTTTATATGATTTTATTATAAAAAGACAGCATCTGAACAGGCACCATGGTTTGCCTGTAGAGGATTCCAAAGCCAAAAAGAATCTCACCCCGAACAAAGAAGTCAGGTCACTTTTATACCTTCAGACGATCAGCCCACAAGCTCTGTGGATCTCAAAGATCCCCATCCTGGACATTTGAACTCCTTGGATCAGATACTACACCTGTATCTCATTTTACATGTGCACTGTATTCTCTGCTTCCCTAGGGAGAAATTGAGCTTGAGCTAAAACACAAACAAGCTGAATTTTTATTAATTTCATGGAATTCTGCACCTATTACTTCATCATTTACACTCACACGCAAAAGAAATGCAAGTTTTTTCACCCGATGAAAAATTAAATTTGGTTTCCCAAAACAAAAATGCATTTGGTACTTTGTGGTGCATGGTGTGTTCTTAACATTTTCTGTTGCGTTTTGTAAGGTTGGTGTGAAAACCGAAAACGGAAAATGAATCGTCGCAATACACCAATGCATTGAGGATGTGGACATGATTCACACTTTGCACGTGCAATTGAAGATGCACGATTTATCGACACCTTCAGTGGGTATAAATTTCATTCAAGATCATAGGCATTTCACTTGCTGTTTAACTATGCCACGCTTAAACCGAATTGAGAGGAACCAAGCCATCGGACGTCTGCAAGCTGGACAGTCTGTCCGAGACATTGCCTGTCACTTTAATGTCAACATCACCACCATTTACCGTCTCCAGCGTCGATACAACACCACACAGAGCACCGATGACCTTCCCCGAAGCGTCCGACCTAGGGTCACCACCCCTCGACAAGATCGACACATTACACGGCAACACCAGCGAGATCCATTCCTACCAGCAAGCCAGACTGCTCGAGCTACCGTCGGAACGCATAATCAACGCATCAGCCGTGACACCGTCATCCGACGCCTGCGTTCTGCAAACCCACGATGTCTCCGACCAGCACGTCACCCTGTCCTCCGACCAAGACATCATCAAGCACGGCTTCAGTGGGCACAAGGTCATTGAAATTGGCATCAACGGGAATGGGGACGTGTCATCTTCTCTGACGAGAGTCGTTTTTGTCTGTTGCATGCCGATGGAAGGGTCAGGGTTTGGCGACGTCAAGGGGACCGTTTTGCTAACCGAAATGTTTTGGAAAGAGACCCATGGGGTGGCCCTAGTGTCATGATTTGGGCCGGCATTGGACTTAATGCGAGACTGGGACCAATGTGCTTCCAGAATGTGGGCCAAGGACGAGGACACGGCGTCACAGCTCAGCGTTACGTTGATCAAGTCATCAGACCCCATGTTGTTCCATTTTTTGCTCGACATCGTAACCACATTTTCCAACAGGATAATGCTCGTCCGCATGTTGCAAGAGTCACGATGGCCTTTCTCCAGCAACACAACATCCGTGTCATGCCCTGACCTTAACCCCATCGAGCACTTGTGGGATGAGGTTCAGCGACGTCTTCACCAAGTGCGACCAGTGCCTACCAATGCTGATGAACTTCGAACAGCTGTGTTAGATGTGTGCCGAAGGATCCCCAGGGCTTTCACGAACCGGCTGATCAACTCCATGTACACTAGATGTGTTGCAGTGGTCAATGCTAATGGTGGTCACACCAGGTATTGAGTGACGTTAAAGTAACAGATCAAACTTTTCCGCATATCTTTCACCGTAATGGATTATTTTGATGCTATGTGTTTTTCCTACCAATGAACTGTTTTACCTCAAATTTGTATGAAAATCTGACAAAGTTTGTATTGGTAAACTTTATGTTAAAAATTAAATAGTTGGAAACTCTACACTAGACTTGCGTTTCTTTTGCTTGTGAGTATATATTATATTACTATGAAAATTGAACTTAACTGGTTTACATTTTATCTACAGGTTCTATCACGCCTTTACAAAGTGATTTCTTAGGAAAATAAGATTACACATTCTTCAGAAACCTATGATGATATTTTTAGGATAAAAATTCATTAGGCCACTAGAGGTGAATTCATTTCAAATTAACTAGATTTGGCCTATATGTCATTGCCATGAATGTGATGCAGAACTATAAAGTCAACACTGTTTTAATCATTGCTAAAATGTAGTTAAACCTGCCAGAATGACTTTAATGAAGGCAAGATCCACATGGAAACCAATACAGTGAAATTTTTAACACTTTTGTATGATAATGTATACTCTTTAGAAACACATCTACATTAATTATACTGAGATTTTATAATCAATTTTGCATCAAGTCTTGCTGCATTTTTATGCTAAACAAGATATGAGTGCCGCTTTGTAATCCTGAGAACATGTTGAGGTTTAAATGAAATGATTATAATAAACAAGAGGGGAAAGAAAACAAAGCATCTCAGTGAAGCTGTGAAGTGGAAACCACATCCCCATATGAAGCAAATTGGCTTTCTCAACAACTAAAAGGAATCAAAACTGTCTTTCCTAAAAAATAATGATCACTCCCCATCTCTTTCTCTCTCTGTGTAGTCTCCATGGGAAGACAAACACCAAAGACCTTCTCGTTTCCCGACTCAACAGAGCCCTGATCTACTTGTCAAATATGTAATTGAATAAAGTGAAACTGTAAACCAGTCACTCACAAAATTAAAACTACTGACAGGTTAAGTGAACAATATTGGGTATTGTGTTACAGTGCCATCTGTCAAGGGATTGGATATATTAGACAACAAAATTGTTCAGGGATTGTTTGAGGAACATTAGTAAGAGTTTATATAAGAAAGAGTTGACAGTGTTAACTCGTCTTCCAAATTCCTTAAATCTGATAGAGCATCTGAGGGATGTGCTGGAAACACAAATCCAATCCACTGAGGTCTAACTTCACAAATTACAGATCATAAATGGTCTGCACTTACACTTTAGTAGTACCTAAAGTGTTTTACATTCACCCATTCACACACACATGCACACACCAATGGTGACAGAACTCCCATGCAAAGTGCTTGTCTGCCATCGAGAGCAAGTAAGGGCTTAGTGTCTTGCCCAAGGAGACTTTGACATGCAGAAGGACCGGGGATTGAACCGCCAACCTTGCAATCAGTGGACACTGAGACACAGCCATCCCTCATCATAACGGATGTACTCTTAACTTCTTGGCACCTGATACCACAGGACACCTACACAAGACTAGACACACGGTTTTAATATTGTGACTGATCGGTTGCATTTATGTCAGTGTCTACTTTCATTCATTATGCACTTGTGAACACTGTAGAATGTGTGTAAAATGTAACACAAAAATACAATGTGTATATTTAAAAATATTATTCTAGTGTGTTATAAACTCTTCCAACAGTGTGACTCAGAAAGATCCTCAAGTTCAGGGAGGTCTGTTTCACTGATACTAGAAAACTGAACCATTTCACAAGAAACCATGCAGAAGAGAATGTGAGCCATAAGGATGATAAGGAAATTATTTATGTCAAAGAACTCTGTGCCACAGTGCAATTATATAATGGCAAAAGAGCAGAGTGAGCTCTAAACTTTATGAGTTTTGTACTTTTCTCCCTATTAGTTGCAGCGGGCAGAGAGAATTGATGAAGGCCTCTCTGCTTAGATAGGCCTAAATGTGCATCAGCACCACAGACAGTGTTACAAGAGGTATTACATAAGTAAATAAATCAACTGTTCATCCACCCCACACACAGGGCTATAAACTTTAGTTTAACAAACATGCACACAAAGTGTTTGACTATGTTACAGTTTTTCTCAATTGCTAAAACACTAAACTCTATTGTCTGAACCAAATTCTCAGTTGCCTGAACCCACTTATTGAATCAGTCACTCTTTTGGCAAAACCATAAGCCCTTTTCACCTGTTTAGACACACCTTGTCATTGTGATGCACCTGTGTTGCAAAATGGTGAGCACTGGTGAGCAAAAGTCAAACACAGTTAAAGCTCAGGCGTCACCGGTTGAACACAACTCAAAATTTATCACACTTGTGACTAATGATGTGAGGGTACATATAAGCCAAAGCACTGGTTTGTGAGGCACTACAATGGATAGAAGTCTAAGAAGAGGAGCATGGATACGGCATGCCAGGGTTTTTTTTCCCCTGTTGCCTGGCCAGAGAAAATTCTGCTTCCCAAGTGCTGATAAAATTACAGAAAGTGTACATGACTGACTTTTCCCCTCAGTTTTGTGTGCGTTTGTTCCAGAGAGTTTTTCCGTTGGATTTTGATGATACACAAATACACCTGGGACAATGTTAGTTTTCACAGAGGAATGTCACGATCTCAAAAAGGCGGACCCGAACAGAAAGCCACACTTCCAAGGCTGGTGGGACTGAGGAGGAGTTTTATTGGAGGGGTGAATAATGGCACGGTGAGGGGAAACCCAGGGTGCAGGAGTGGCTGGTGTAGTTGGGGTTTTGGCCAGAAACGGGGGGGTCCAGGCAGGGGCAGAAGGGGTCCAGGCAGGAATGGGGGTCCAGGCAGGGAAAACCGGTGATGATTTGACGGGGAGAGCCGGAGGGGAAGGAGGATGGCGGGGACCCCGGACAGCTGAACTGAGGACGAGGAACAGGAGAAAACAACATTAGAAAACAAGGCAGAAACTCAAACAGATCTTGTAAGAGGCTAGAGAGCGAACTGAACTGTGTGGTTCTTGTTCAACAATCTGGCAGGGAGTGGAAGGATGAGCTGGTACTTATTGCAGAGGTGTGTAATCAGGTAGATGATCGTCAGCTGTCCGGGAGCCGTAGAGGTGGTTGATTGCCTGAGTGAAGTCAGCTGAGAAGCTAGACTCCACTCAGGCACCGAGCTGCAGGGGGAGAGACAAGGCAGAGGAACGGATGGAAGACAGCAAGACAGACAGGAGGTGAGAAGGGAGTTCTGACAGTACCCCCCCCTCAACGGGCGCCTCCCGGCGCCCCATGGACCCAACCAAAGAGGGGCCCACCGGGGCAACCAAGGAGCAGACAGAGACATGCAGAAGGACACAGGGACCAGATGGAGCAGAAGGGACCACAAGGACAGGAAGGGCAGAAAAAAATGAGGGGAACAGACATGAGGGAGAGAAATGGGAGAGGGACTGAAGCGGACTCTAGGCTGGAGCTGGACCTGGGCTCAACTGGACTGAGGGAAGGGAAGAGCAGGACTGGACAGAGGGAAGAGCAGGAGTGGACTGAGAGCAGGACTGGACTGAGAGCAGGACTGGACTGGCCGGGCAGTAGCTCCGGGGGTCGGCCCGAAGGCTGAACTGGCCGGGGATGGACAGGGCGGAGGGTCCGCTCCGGTAGGCGGGGGTTCCGTTCCGGCGGGCGGACCGTAGGTCGGACTGGCTGGGGATGAGTGGGCCGGAAGGTCCGTTCCGGTAGGCGGAGGGTCTGTTCCGGCGGGCGGACCGTTGGTCGGACAAACCAGAGGGTCCGATCAGGAGGGCAGCCCGGAGGTGGTACAGGCCGAGGCCGGATGGGCCAGAGGGTCCGCTTCGGGGGGCAGCCTGAAGGCGGGACAGGTCGAGACTGGACCGGGCGGAGGGACCGTTCCGGGGGACGGCCCGAAGGCGGGACAGGTCGAGACTGGACCGGGCGGAGGGACCGCTTCAGAGGGTGGCCTGGAGGCGGGGCCAGCCAAAGCTGGACCGGGCGGAGGGACCGCTTCAGAGGGTGGCCTGGAGGCGGGGCCGGCCGAAGCTGGACTCGCCGGAGGGTCCACCTCCGAGGACGGCCTGGGGGCCGGACGGGCCAGGACTTGACAGACTGGGGCTGGCCAGGCTGGAGGGAGGCCCCGAAACTGGACAGACAGGGTGGATCGTTCAGGGGGACGGCCCGGGGGCGGTACAGCCAGTATGGACTGCTCCAGAGGATGGTCCGGGGACTGGGCAGGTAGGAGCTGGACAGACAGGCGGGGCCGCTCCGGCGGACGGCCCGGGGGCCGGCCAGACAGGCTGGGCCGCTCCGGCGGACGGCCCGGGGGCCGGACAGACAGGCGGGGCCGCTCCGGCGGACGGCCCGGGGGCCGGACAGACAGGCGGGGCCGCTCCGGCGCACGGCCCGGGGGCCGGACAGACAGGCGGGGCCGCTCCGGTGGACGGCCCGGGGGCCGGACAGACAGGCGGGGCCGCTCCGGCGGACGGCCCGGGGGCCGACGGAGGCGGGACCCCTCCGGTAGCGAAGCCAGGTCCGGTGGATCCTCCGGGGGCAGGACTGAACGCCCCTCCGGGGGCGGCGCAGGATCCAGGGGCGGCGCAGGATCTGGAGGGGAGGCTTTAAGCCTTTTGAAGGCTGCTGAGGTCCTGGGGGCTGGAGGCGGGGCGTCGACCTCCACGGAAACAGGAGGTGGGGCGTCAACCTCCGCGGAAACAGGAGGCGGGGCCGGGAGCCCCTCCGGGGGCGGAACTGGAGCCGGGGGGCCACGGTGCCTCCTGGCCTCGCGTCTTCGACGGCCAGGCCGCTTGGCAGGCGGTTCCATGGGCGGCAGGGAGACAGGGCCCGGTTGGCTGCCAGGGGAGTCAGCAGGCGGGTCACTCAGAGGAGCACTCAAGAATTCACAAATGTAACAGGGTAAGTGGTCTGCTAATCCGGGTCGCTGGCTGGCTATCTTGCGGCCCAGGGTTATGCTTGAGTCTTTCCGGTCTTCCCTCCACTTCTCCCACAAATCGTATAGCACGTTGAAAAAAATGCTGTGCTCCTCGCAGGAGGAGAAGATGTCCATGGGCATGTCTTGAGTTAGGGTCTGAGTGTCGGCTGGGTCCGGGGCTGGTGGCACTGGTGGAAGGGAAAATGGCTCGGGCTGGGCTGGAGACGAGAAAACTTGGTTGGGCAGGGCGATGAAGTGGTTTAATCGTGCCTTTGTGGCGGCAACATCCTGTAAAGCTTGGCTGTATTGAACTATCAGGGTCGGGTCGGGAGGTACCTGGGATATCCGGCTGGCGAAAACGGTGAGTTGAGAGTACATCTTCTGATAATTGACTGTGAGCTGACGGAAGGTTTGGTGGAATTGCCTGATGTCGAATGGAGTGGGCAGGTCCGGCCTTGGCAGTGAGTTCTCCGGGTCCATGTTTGGCCAGATTGTTCTGTCATGATCTCAAAAAGGCGGACCCGAACAGAAAGCCACACTTCCAAGGCTGGTGGGACTGAGGAGGAGTTTTATTGGAGGGGTGAATAATGGCACGGTGAGGGGAAATCCAGGGTGCAGGAGTGGCTGGTGTAGTTGGGGTTTTGGCCAGAAACGGGGGGGTCCAGGCAGGGGCAGAAGGGGTCCAGGCAGGAATGGGGGTCCAGGCAGGAACGGGGGTCCAAACAGGGAAAACCGGTGATGATTTGACGGGGAGAGCCGGAGGGGAAGGAGGATGGCGGGGACCCCGGACACCTGAACTGAGGACGAGGAACAGGAGAAAACAACATTAGAAAACAAGGCAGAAACTAGTGATGGGACAAATGAACTGAGGCTTCGAGGCGTGTCTCGAGCAAAAGTGGGCGTGTCAGATGAAGCCTTGCTTCGAGGCTTGTGTCGTGTCCGAGGAAATCACGTGACCGATGACAAACGAGGCCTCGGTTTGCTCAGGTTACGTCATTGGTTCATTCAACGTATCGCTTCCTCATATAAGCGTTTCAAATCTGGCGGGACACTGTGGGTTGTGTCGGCGTTTGTAGTGAGTTGTCAGGTGGTTTTTGAGAGAGTGAGTTAGCGGTTAGAGAGTCAGTCAGAGTAAAAAATAGAGATAGTAGATAATAGTTTGAGAAGTAGAGAGGTAGTGGTTTAGGAGTAGAAGCAGTGTAGATTATTTCCCCAATTCTAGGGTTTTGACGTGAGCTATTACACATATATACACTTTTCTTTTGCACCTGTTTGTGAGTTGGGTGAAATCATGGGTGTTTGTGTGTGCATGTGTGTCACTTATTAAGTTTGTCAATGATTTCACTCCTCTGTTTGGTGTGTGCACCTTCTTCTGCAGTCACAAACTTCTCTACAGCACCTTCCATGTCAAGAACTCACTGGGAAAACATAGTTTTACAGCAGGGCCTTGTGTCAGGTGATGATAAAGTCACTCATTTAAAAGTGAATTCACATTCCCCCCAGTTTCATTTTTGTTTGTTGTGCTGCAAATCCCCCATTTCACAGATGGAACCAGCTAGAAAGAGGAAGTCCTCACCTGTGTGGGAGTATTTTTGAGCAAACTGCTCATAATAAGGTTTGTTTGTGTGGAACCTCCCACTGGGAAGTTCTTGGAATCTAGTGATTATTGTATACTTGCCATAGAGTGAACTATCAGTCACAATATGTATGATTTTATTAAAGGTGAGGTGCTTGGTGTGTGATAGACAGCTCACATACAGCAATAATACTTCCTCAATGATCCGCCATTATCGAGCCATGCATGAGCATGCCCAGGCTGCCAACAGGCCAGAGACAAGCCAAAGTAACAGGAACTATTTATTGCATATTTACTAAATCTGGTGTTTGACTCCAACTATAAGGCAGCATTAAATGTTACAGATTCCAGAAAAGCGCTGGTGGATGAGGCTCTGGTCGGCATGGTCATTAAGGACTCTCAGCCTTTCTCAATTGTGGAGGATGCGGGATTCAGGGAGCTTGTTCATGCACTGGATCCCAACTATGTGCTCCCAAGCAGAAAGGTGTGTGAACAGAGCCAAATGTAATTTTTATTTAAGTAAGTAGAATAACAACTCTGATTTTCACCTTCAGGCTCTGAAGTCAATGGTGGAGGATAGATACCGGGAGGCCAAGGAGAAGGCCAAGGAGCAGGTCAGGAAGGCTGCCGCTGTCAGCCTCACGTCGGATATGTGGACATCCATTAACATGGATGCGTATCTGGCGGTGACCTGTCACTACATTAGTGATGAGGACCAGCTCTGCACTTCCTTACTGGGAGTGCAACATTTCCCGAAGGCCCATACAGCTGAGAACCTGGCTGCAGGGCATGCACAGCTGATGGAGGAGTGGGGCATAACGGATAAAGTGAAATGCCTGGTCACCGACGGAGCAGCTAACATGAATGCGTGTGTCAGACAGCTAAACATCAGACACACCGTGTGCATTGCACACACAATTAATTTACTTGTGCGCAAGTCATTTAATGATGTGCCTGGGCTAAATGACTTGCGCCATAAATGCAGAAGGTTGGTGACCCTCTTTCGATCCAGTACATCAGCTAAAGAAAGGCTTGTTCAGGTGCAGGAAGAAATGGGGAGGCAGCCTTACAGAATGATAATTGAAGTTGAGACAAGGTGGAACAGCACTTTCCATATGTTGGAAAGGTTGTATGAGCTCAGAGAGCCAGTGGGAGCAGCCTTAGCCTCCCTAAAAACTGACGTTGCACCTCCAACAGCTTCAGAATACGAAGCAATAAAGGATGTGCTGAATGTTCTCGAGCCATTCCATCAGGCAACAGTTGAAGTCTCTAGCGAGAGGAGGGTGTCTGGATCAAAAGTGATCCCTCTCATGAAAATGCTGCATCATACAGTTTCCTGCAGACTCCCAACCCTGACCACTGCAAGGCAGCTGGGGGACAACCTCATCCGGCGCCTTAAGGAACACATCCACAACTTGGAATCAGTCAGTGCTCTCACACTGCCAACCTTATTGGATCCGAGATTTAAAAAACTTGGATTTCTAACTCCTGGCAAAACACAAGAGGCAATAAATAGACTGAAAAATGAGTGTGTCAATATGATCAGGAGAGAGTCTCCCCCCTCCCACCTGCAAGCCGTCCCCGTGGATCCGCCAGCCAATCATGGTGAGTCACCTGATCATTGTATTCTCTATTATGATGTTGGTGTTGTGATTTTGAATGTCTTAACCAACCTTCTCACCCTATGTGCGACTGTTATTAGGTGAGCTTTGGCAGCTCCTGGACACATCAGTCACCACCAGCAGGAGCAGCTCCAGCGCCACTGCCGATGCAACGATTGAGCTGGACCGCTACCTGGCAGAGGCAAATATTCTGAGGAATGAGGATCCACTCGTATACTGGAAAACCTGCAAGACGCAGTATCCGCATCTATATCGACTAGCAACAGCATGGCTGTCAACACCAGCATCCTCTGTGCCTTGTGAGAGGGTGTTCTCAAAAGCAGGAGAAATTTTATGTAAACGAAGAAATTGACTGAACCCATCCACACTTGAGAAACTTTTATTTTTAAATAAAAATGAATGAAAATGCAAACTCTTGTATTGCTTTTATTGCAGGTTTGATTAAGAACAAAGCCATGAGTCTTCATGGGTGTTCACATGCATGCACACGTACATATACTATAGATGCATCCGATATTAATTGTTACTGCATAGATCTTCATACCAAATTTCGGCTCAGGTCATATTTTCATTTGAACACCAGATGGCAGTATTCACTGTTTCAGTGAGGCTTCGAGTAGTGAACCTTTTAATGAAGCAATGGGCTGGAAAGCCTCAGTGATTCATGGGGCTTCATTTGACCATCACTAGCAGAAACTCAAACAGAGCTTGTAAGAGGCTAGAGAGCAAACTGAACTGCGTGGTTCTTGTTCAACAATCTGGCAGGGAGTGGAAGGATGAGCTGGTACTTATTGCAGAGGTGTGTAATCAGGTAGATGATCGTCAGCTGTTCGGGAGCCGTAGAGGTGGTAGATTGCCTGAGTGGAGTCAGCTGAGAAGCTAGACTCCACTCAGGCACCGAGCTGCAGGGGGAGAGACAAGGCAGAGGAGCGGATGGGAGACAGCAAGACAGACAGGGCAGAGGAGCGGATGGGAGACAGCAAGACAGAGGAGCAGATGGGAGACAGCAAGACAGACAGGGGGTGAGAAGGGAGTTCTGACAGAGGAATATTGATTTGGAAATGGTTCAATATGAACCCTCAAGTTATTGTGATTTTTCTGCCTCCATATTCTCCCTTTCTGAATCTTATAGAAGAATTCTTCTCTATATGGAGGTGGAAGGTTTATGAGCAGCAGCCATAGTTTGGGAAAATCTTTTGCCATCAATGGTCTTGACGTGTGGTGATGTTTCTGTTGATGCATGTTAGGGCTGGATCAGACACACTAGGTCCTTCTTTCCAGAGAAAATGTGGCCTGTGATGTCGATGAAGTCCCATGGCCTGACCCAGTACGGAGAAATGATGCTGTGGCAGAGTAATGCACTTCTTTTCTTTGTACTTCATTTGTAAATTTTTGTGCTTTATTTTTATGTACAAGTGCTACATGTAAATGCACAGGATTTCTGTTTTTTTGCAAATTCTTTTTTCTATGTACAAGTGTTACAAATGCCGGGTATTTGTTTTGCAACATGCATTTAGCCTAAATAAACATTTATTTCTACCGCTTCATGTCCTGAGCATTGTGTTTTCCTTTTTTCTATGTAGTGTTTAGTGACTACTCAGTAGAGTATTTAATTTAGACTGACTTGAGGCATGATTTGACAGCAAAGTTTAGTTTTGAGCACAGATTGAACTGTTTTGGGGTGAAAGTTTGGTTTTGCAAGAAGAGTCAGGTTTTGTGAATGTAGCTTGAAAATTGGGTTTTGTGTTCACAGTTTAGGGAAAAGGAGAGCAGCTTTCCAGAAATGTGTCTTAGCAATCGAGGAAAACTGTAATACACCTCCCAAGAGTATGAAGCAAGAAATGCCCTTATATTTTCATGATATATTATTAACTTTGAAAGTTAAATCAATATTTTACAAATATGTTAAGCATGTCGGTACCTCTCCCCTCTTGCTCAACTCCTGGTCACTGGTGATCAGGGCTAATGGGAAGCAGCTGCTGCGCCAGTGCACCTGTTCCCAGTCACATGCCCATAAAGCCTGGCTCTTCATTCCACTCAGCGCCAGCTCGTAGCATCAGCTACCTGAGTAGTGTATAGGTCTCTGGTTTTTTGGTCATTTGTTTTCCGCTATAAACTAACCTTGGTTTCCTTCTGCCATAGCCTCCCGCCGGTCCGCTCTGTCCACTGTCTGCCTGCCTGCCTGCCTGCTGAGCTGCTGTCGCCAGCTCCGTCCTGGACCTCAGACCATGCTTGCAGATTCTGTCTGCCTACTTATCCACCTGCTTGCCTGTTGAGCCACTGCTGGCTCTTCCTCCGCACCACTGTTCACACGAACGGATTCTGCCTCACTGCCCATGGCGGCCATCACCTGCCACGCCAATTCCCCAAGCCTGTCTGTCTGTCTAAGACTAAGTAGTAAAATCTGGTGAAAGAAGCATTTGAATGCAGAAAATTAAAAAAAAAGAAAAATAAAAAAGAAAAATGATACCTCTCAAAAATTGCTGTCAGTTTTACATGTCATAAAAACTGTCAATCTTAGGAATGCTATTGCATATATAATAAAATTTTCTGTCACTTATGGTGATGTGCAAAAGTTGATACAATTATCTATAAATTTGGAAAAGGAAACGCTCTGGGGGTGTTTGTGGAAAAAAACAATATTAATTTAATGAAAAGAAAATGAGGTTACCAGATCTCTGTAGTGGCTGTGGGCTACATTAACTGCTTCTAGAAAGGCAAACTCAAGTTGTCTTGATTTGTGGTGCATTGTTGTTACCATAGGTCCCAGGTCTTCACAAAAAGAGAAATGAAGATATCTCTGGTTCTGCTGCACTGATTCTGATTCCATGATTCTTTTAAACTGTTCACTCTGGACACTATTACAGAAGCGCAATGCTACAGGGTGGGGAAGCAAAAATGTCCTGTCAGGTAAAAACAATTATAATTGGGTATAACTTTTTTATTCTTTGGAATTTTGAACTGATTTCTTGAAGAACACAAATTTAAAGCTTTCAGAACATGTTTATTAAATATGTCCTCCATCAGGCATGATGAAGGCCTCGATACAGCCTCTGAAAGAGGCACAGGCCCCCCTGATATCCTCCTTGGGGTAGGCCTCCCATTCCCTGGAGATTGCAGCCTTAAGTACATCCATATTGGCATGAGGGGTGGCATTAGTCCTCAACTCAATGGCGCCCAACCAGAAAAAATCCAGGGGGTTTAGATCAGGTGAGCTCGGGGGCCAAATGTCTTTGGGCCAGAAGTTCACCATATTCTACTCACAGAACTTTTGGACCTTGTTTGATATGTGAGCGGGAGTCCCATCTTGCTGCCACACATAGTTGTTGTCAGGGTAGGTGGCCTTCAGCCAGGGCAAAATGGTGTACCTCAGAACTATGTAGTACACATCAACCCCAATTTTCTGATCTGGCTTGAAGAAGTAGGGGGGCATCTTATTACCATCTGGAGATCTCTTGGTGCCCAAACTGGATTGTCTGGCATGCTGGATGTGGTGAATGGTCCTCTCACTGATGCCAACAATCTTGGCAATGTCCTTTTGAGGGAGTTGGGCATCCAGGAGATTGCAATCCCTATTGCGTTTTGCTTGTTGCTTGCTTGTTTCACAATGCACCAAGGTCTGACAAATACTAAAAAGACTGGTTAAAGGTAAGGAACTTTGATTTTAATTATTGTTTTGATTACCCTCATCATTTGGGCAGGACATTCAAATTTGTCAATAGGACATTTTTGCTTCCCTACCCTGTAAATCTGTTGAAATCAGTCTGTCACCTTTCAAACACAGTACAAAAATTGAGCATAATAATTTAACAAGGATAGGGTTTTTCTTCGAGTTTCTTGAACTGGCTTATGAGATACTGCACAATACATTTAAGTGTTTATCTTCCTTGCTTTCTCCTCCAGCTGCTCAGCCATCCACTGAGCTGACTCCAGACATGTTTGCCTCCTTTTTCACTGAAAAGGTGGTTGCAGTCAGCAACCAGTTCTCTGAGCCTGACCAGTCCAGTTAGCTCAAACCCACTACTGCTCCTTCATTCTGCTCTTTTGCTCCTCTGAGCGAGGATGAGGTTTCCAGACTTCTTCTGAGCTCAAAACCAACAACATGTCCTCTCGATCCAATACCCACCAGCATCCTGCAGACCATCTTGCCCACAATCAAACCTGCAGTCACGCACATTGTCAACTCCTCCCTGGAAACTGGCATTTTTCCTGCTACTTTTAAACAAGCCCGCATCACCCCACTGCTCAAAAAGCCTCATCTCAACCCAGCCCAGGTTGAAAACTACAGGCCAGTCTCACTTCTACCATTCCTGTCAAAAATACTGGAGTGCTCAGTATTTAACCAGATCTCTGAACATCTGCGGAACAACAACCAACTTGACCCTTTTCAATCAGGCTTCAGGTGCGACCACTCCACTGAGACTGCACTCCTATCAGTCACAGAATCTCTGCAGCTGGCAAGAGCTGCTGGTCAGTCCTCTGTCCTACTGCTGCTGGACTTGTCTGCTGCCTTTGACACCGTGAACCATCAAATCCTCCTCTCCACACTCTCTGAGCTCGGCATTGCAGGTTCTGCCCTGCTGTGGTGCAAGTCCTACCTCACAGGCAGATCCTTCAGAGTGTCATGGCGAGGGGAGGTGTCAAGGTCACATGGTCTATCAACAGGGGTCCCTCAGGGGTCAGTGCTTGGTCCCTTACTCTTCTCTCTGTACACCACCTCACTTGGTGCAGTGATCCGCTCCCATGGCTTATCCTACCACTGTTATGCTGACGACACTCAGCTTTTCCTCTCTTTTCCACCCGACGACACAACAGTTTCAGCTCGGATATCAGCATGTCTGGCTGATATCTCCACATGGATGAAGGAACGGCACCTTCAGCTAAATCTGTCTAAGACCAAACTCATGGTCTTTCCAGCTTGTCCATCTGTTCAGCCTCAGATCAGTGTCCAACATCACTCGAGCCTATTTGTGCCCACAAACTCAGCCAGAAACCTGGGTGTCATGATTGATGACCAGCTGACCTTTAAGGTTCACGTGGCCTCAGTTTCTCGATCTTGTTGTTATGCCCTCTATAACATCAGGAAGATCAGACCCTTCCTGATCCAACAGGCCACACAACGTCTGTCACGCATTGACTACTGCAACTCTCTTCTGGCAGGTCTCCCTGCATGTACAGTCAAACCTCTACAGATGATCCAGAATGCAGCAGCATGTCTGGTCTTCAACCAGCCCAAAAGAGCTCATGTCACTCCCCTGTTCATCTCCCTTCACTGGCTTCCAGTTGCAGCCAGAATCAAATTCAAAACTCTCCTCTTGGCTTACAAAACATTTACAAGAACGGCCCCAGCCTACCTGGATTCCCTGATCCAGGTCTACTCCCCTTCGCTCTGCATGTGAAAGACGCCTGGTGCTTCCAGCCCAGCACTGCTTGAAATCTCTAGCCAGACTCTTCTCCTCTGTTGTTCCCAAATGGTGGAACAAACTACCAAACTCTGTGCGTTCTGCTGAGTCCCTTTCTACTTTTAAGAGACAATTGAAGACTCAATTGTTCAGAGAACACCTAGGCACTTAATCCGACTCCACCTTAGGGGTAGAATAAGTCAGGTGGTCCAAAACCCAGCACTTATTTAGCACTGACAAAGTTGAAAAAACAACAAAAAAGGGGATGGGGGGTGGGGGGTTTGGCACTTCTTCTGCAACTTGATGGCAACACCTTTGACCAATCGCACTTTTTGCACTTAAAGGTTTTTCCTTATGTCTGAATTCTTGCTTGTGTTGTACGTTGCTTTGGACAAAAGCGTCTGCTAAATGAAATTGTAGAATTGTAGAATTGTAGAAGAAGGTGGAAAGATAAGATAAGATAATATAAGCCTTTATTACTCCCTGTTTCCGGGGAAATTTCCCATGTTACAGCAGCATACATCATACAACAATAGGAACAATAAACAACAATATAATGATAATCATAATAACAACCACAATATGTCCAGGAGTGTAGGAAGGGAAAGGTGGCTTATGGAATGATGTGAAGTACGAGAGAACTGTGCATATTATGTGGTAAGGGATTGTGTGAAATAGTCCATTTTTGTGTAAACATCAGCCAGTTATGCTGGTGATATAAAGTCTTATGGCAGATGGAATGAATGAGTTGCGATAGCGTTCCGTCTTATAGATTAGGTGTCTCAGTCTACTGCTGAAATTGCTACTTTGAGACTTCGCAGTGTCATGCAGTGGGTGGGAGGGGTTGTCCCTGATGGATGTGAGTGAAAATACATTAACCAAAATGTTTCTGTGTGTGAGTGGGGATTTGGGTTACATCACACTAAAAGTCTAGACATACAACCCAAAAAGTAGCAACTACATCAAGTTTCTTTATTGACAGATTAAAATTCCCTGCCTTGATCACCCTTTTCTGTGTCACAGACAAACAAACACCTGGATGTGATCATTAGAAAAGATTCCTTTCTGGCTGCTCAAAAGGTACCATGAAACTGGCACATGATGTACACTGTTATTACCCAGGGAAACTAAAAAACTAAAGCATGTCAAACTAATTTGAGAAATCAATATCTTACCTTGTGAGGATTCTGAAACAGGAAATACTCCTCGCTGTGGGGCATGCAAAGACACTGAATAACTGTGAAAAGATCCCACTAGTGCAGTACTATTTTACCAAATGCACTAAACCTGAAAGTTTCTAAGCAAGCCCCATCTATGTGGGGAATTCATTGGTTTGTAAATGCTTGTTTGTTTTTTTGGTTCCACTGATTCAAACTCACCCTAAAGTCAATGCCCACAGTGGAGATAAAACTGCCTGCTAGGAAAGCTCCATTTCTGAAACGAACCAGCAGACAGGTTTTCCCCACACCAGAGTCTCCAACAAGCATCACCTGCACAGGAAACCAAGAAAGAGCAAAACTCAGCCTAGAATCACTGGAAGGCTAAACTATAAGCACAAAAATGTACAACTAAAGGGACAAGGGACAAAACTTTGTACTGTCTGGTTGATCAATAAAGGCAAATGCCAGACATCACTGAAATACTAAGAAAAGATGACAACAAAAAATGTCTAGGAGCATGGACAAGAGAAAGCCATTGCAGATATGTTAAATTATATATCAGTGTCTGATTGGTTGTCCTCAGAACATTTGATTCATCTGGCTAAGTTAGTCCTGGTATTTTGGTGCTTGGCCAGTGAAGACGGTGAATGACACTACGATTGCTCATAATGCCCATTAAAGGAGATCCTTAGATGCTTTCTCTGAGTGTGTTCACAAAAAGCAAAATTTGTTGTGTTGCTGTCCTACTGAACAGACAGCAGTGTGTTCTTTTATTTTCCGTTTTTTATTCTGAGCTGTGATTAGATTAAATGTTTTAGGTGATCACTGTTATCAAGTTAGCTAAGGGACTGTGGGACCTAGACTATGGAAATCAAAAGTGCCTCCTGGGTGCACACAGGCAGCAGAAAGGAGGTGAAAGAAAGTGTAATAAGAATGAAGGGATCTTCAGTAACAGGGTCAATGAACAGATACACAATCTTGAAAGAATTCTGAGGATCTTGTTGTCTTTTCCCCCTGCACTCCCTATTTATTTATTCTTTATATTTTTCTCTGCATCTCTTTCCTTTTGTTCTCTTCCATTCTTTTTTGCTTGCTCTCTCCTTTAAACAGCTCTCCATGATCCTAATGTTTGCAGAAGTGTGCAAAAGAACCAACCTGGTCTTTAAGCAACACAATGAAAAATAATGATCAGAGACAACAGTAAGTGGT
Source organism: Acanthochromis polyacanthus (assembly GCF_021347895.1). NCBI lineage: Eukaryota > Metazoa > Chordata > Actinopteri > Pomacentridae > Acanthochromis > Acanthochromis polyacanthus. The sequence goes on along the minus strand of NC_067133.1, from coordinate 22,072,158 downwards.
GAAACATGGCACAATGTCCTACAAATGGCATGCTATTTTACATTTCTTTGAGATATCAGAAAGTAGAACACATTATTCTCTGAATACCCCTGTTCTAAATAGGTAACCTTGCAGCTACAAGTTTTTTTTTTAATCCAGCATTGCAGCATCAAATTAAATATTACAGCAAAACTAAGAAAGAATTTAGAAACAACTTGAAATTTTGGACCTCTGCCATATGTCATATCATATAAGTAAGTGCAGAAAAAGTGAGTATGTGGGAGTGTATCACCCCTAATGTGTCTCTGGTGCCCTTTAAAGACAGACAGATCAGTGTGGATCATCTTTCACTAAGAGGTGAGCCCAGATTCTAAACTGAAGATTTTTTCTGCACGTTGTAAAAATGGTGTGCACAAAATAAATTAATGAATAAAATTAATTGTTTTGCAAAAGAAGCGCAACACAAGGCAGCCATTGCACTCACATCAAACAGCTGCTTTAGAAACAATGGAGTAGGTGGCACAAGTATCTTGAAGCCATATCGAGAGTACATACTGAGAATCTGTGGGTGTGAATCTATGTTTGTGTTGCGGTTTTCTACTCACACATGTGCTCATATTACCGTTGGACGCTGTGCATGAACACATGCTTACTCTGAATGTCAAACATGGGTGGCTGAGACGAATGTGCATTCATTTGTTTGTTGGCTGGTAGTGCGATGCGCATCTTTCTAGGTTATCGACCATCTATTGACACAGTCTGTCATGGGCTCTCTGTTATTTATAAGTAAAAGTGGCTGTAAAGCAGAGGATGAAATGTAAACAGGGAAACAGCCCTGGCAAACAGTAAAGTATACCACAAAGAAACAACTTTACTATGTGCATTTGTTTTCTTGAATAAATACAATACACACAATGAATGCGTTATTTTCTGTGGTCAGTTGACCTTCATGCTACTGTTAAGTCACACTGCACATCTGTGATATTTTTTTCCCTCCAAAACTACAACTATAACCTATTTTGAGTTGAAACGTGTTGCCATCCACTTATTCAACAGCAACAGCAGATACCTTACCTTGAAAGCGATGTCATAAAACTCGCTGCTGTTGCTGACGGAAGGTCGGCTGGGGTGGACCATGCCGTTCATCTGAACAATGCCCGGACTGCTTCTCGCAGATCTCCCGGCGCCCTTCCCGGTAGGGCTGCCTGCAGATGGGCTGCTGGTCGCGGCTTTGCCTTTAGCTACCTTTTTGCGAGACATTTCCCCAAAACTATCTCCAGTGAATCTCAGCAGAATCGAAACAAACAAAATTATCTCACCACGGCAGTCTGCACAAGGAAGAACAGAAAAGTTGAAGCTGCGAAGAAGTTAAATTGGGTGAACCTTCAGCTGTGCGATCAACGCATCTTCTTCAGCACAACTCTATTCAAAGTAGAAGTGAAATCGTCGCGTAATTCAAGTTAAAAAATCCTTTCAATCCTGTCGCTTCCTGCTCTTTTTCAGGACAACAGCTTCATTAGTGTGCGTTGTGATGGCAGGAGTAATGTGATGTGGCACAGAAATCCATCTCGAGCGCAAAACGTTCAAGACTTTGCACAAAGCTCAGTTCAATGTTAAAAAAAATTCTCCAGTTTTTTACATTTTGTTTTCTCAGTGATCATTTGTGTAAGCAGTATTGGCAATGGTGTGCCAATAATACAGATTTTCTGCAAGCTCCACCTTAAGCGAAAAACAGTCAATGCTTTTTGTAAAACTCAGGGCACCTTAAACATGCCCAGTTTTTGTTTTCACATTATGCCATTACAGCAGCCCTCACAGACTAATAATATGAGTGGACAAAGGGAAATAACTTGTAAAGGTGGAACATGAATCACCACCTGACTTCACTGTATAACCTAGAAACTGTACGCTGTCCGTGGTGCTGAAAATAGTACCTGCACCACTGCAGCCACCTTTATGCAGGATCGATGCCCTTTACCTTAAATATTTCATTCTGAGTGCAAGCATTATTATGTGCTAGTTTTGTGGAGTCACGCAACAAGATATTTTAAATATTTTGCTCTGTGTTCTTGCAAAAATCTGTTTTATGGCTTTACCCCACTTCATGATAGCTGTACTGCACTACAGAACACAAGAATGTATTCAAGACCTGCCTTTTAATAATAATGCAAACTTGCTTTCTGTTACCTAGCAGACTTTTAAAGTGAATATATAAATATTTTCATGTATTATTGTGTCAATTGTTATTTAATTGTCATTTTGCACATATCCATAGCATGTTAATGACATCCCTGTCTTAGATATCTTAGTTGCTATTCATTGTATTTATGTGTGAATTGTTGTTGGACGGCAGGACGAATTGGGAAAAAAAAACTTTGTGCAGTTATATGATGTGTTCCATTTAGCTTAATATTGCAATTAGAGGCCAACATGTCACCAAATAGATGTACCTCCTTTGTGTAAGGGATTAAAGGACTCTGTTTTCAAGCGTATTTCAAGAGTATTTTGTCTACAGTGTGAATGCAAAGAACTGATTTGCATTAACCACCTGTAGAACTTGACTTGTGATTTCAGCTATATGCCACAAGAGGGCGATATGAGAAAATAATTAAATCTCAAGAATAAACCAGAAGTGTGAAGTTGCTTTTTGTACTGGAATTTACACAGTATGATTTTATTTCAATGACCTAAACGTGAGCGTGAGTTTCAAGATAAGATAAGTTTCAAGATTATGGCAAGATAATTTGATAATTTCCTCTGACAGCAACAGCTAATAAAGATATCATCAGCCTAGTTATATGAGATGCATGCTACAAAGTTTTGATTAACTTGATATTCATATAGAGCAGGTCTTTTTTTATATAATTAATGATAGAATCCATATAATACACTTATTTTTAAGCTTTCACCAGCCTTTATCAACAAGGTAGTTTTGACCTGAGCAGAACAGTCCCAAAGATGGTCGTTTGGTGACATATTGTCTACATTTGCAGCAAAGAACAGCAGCACATTCTGATTAAATCCTAATCCTCTGTGGCCAGCAATGACATGATATGCTGCATTATGCAATGTGAAGTTTGTCTATGATCTGTCTGTCTTTCTGTTCAAGTGCCAGACTGTCTAGGCTTGTTAGCAATTGTTTGATGATCACAGCCCAGAGACCTTGTTTGATCCCCACAAAAGGATACTGAATTGAGCTTGTATTACCCCTGACCTTTACAGTGTCATGAATAATACCGGATTAAATTCCTTAGGGAGGCACTTGCGTTTTATAATGCAAATTTAACAGACTGGAAATCAATCCAGGAAGAAACAACACAGCAATAAACTGGTTGTGAGTCATGCATTGTATAAAAATGGTCAGTGCAACAAATAAAACTTGACACTATGTTAACCTCTCACGGGATTTGGCAGTGGTGTAGTCACAATTGTTCAACAGATACCCATCAGATACCCTTTAACTATAGTGAACTTTTGATGTCAAACTAACATTTTAGCATGATCTAACATTAAAGTACCAAGCACATGCTATTTATTGCTCTCCCCCAACAGCTAAATTTGCTCCAGGGGTCTCTTGTTTGACCTCCAATTCAGAAGTACAGACCAGTTTGGTTGTAAACACACAGACAGATGTAGCCTCTGGTTTCTGTTCCTAAATCTGCTATCTGTCAGCATTTTTCCACACTACACTCAACATCTTGAAGACCAGGGAGCAGAGTGTCACTGGGTTGCGGGAATACAAACCCCAAAATCCACCAACCCCCCACACAACTACCTTCGACAGCTGAGATTCGTTTGGCCCTCAAAGCAGCTGTCTACCGGAGTAACAGCTGAGCATTTTGGAGGGAATAAGGGACTCAGATAGAGAGGGTTGTTGGAATCCATCCCTGCTTTCATAGAAATTAACAACCTTGTCAAGAGGAGTTAAATATGTCCAACGACTGTGGTGTACACTGGGAGGCTACGATGTATAGTTAGTGTACAAGGCACTTGAGTGTGTGTTTTTGAGAGTCTGTGTCAAAATATATGGCAACACTGGCACATCAAAATGCCTTTGAATATATATTGTATAGGCAGTTCAGAGAAATCTAATAAAGCAAATGTACTTCTTCTTCGCTAAAACTAACAAAGCAGTAGTAAAATTAAAGCATGTGATTCAGTGTCATGCAACTGTGTAATTCAGTTGTCAAAAATGCAACCAATCACATCATCTTGTTAATTAGGCACAAATTACAGCACTTTTTTCTGAGTGCAGGCATCTTCAGAGTTGTTCCTCAACGATAAAAAGTGTGGGCGAGTGCAAGTGTAATTATTTCATCAAGTGCTCAATAAACATTGTGACTGAGAGCATGAGGGAGGTCGAGGGTGTATGCTTATGAGTATGTGTGTGTGCCCAGTGCTTTCAGGACATCACATACTGAGGGTCACATCACTCCACAGGCACACCCAAAGGCCAGGCATTTGTCAGTTTACCCAGGGTCAGGTGCCTTGAGTGTGACCTGGGTGGTGTGCAGCAATGTTGCTGGTCGCTCAGCCAAAGTCCTACCAACTGTTGATCTGCTTGCTGCTGTTCCTCTCAGCTGCCTGTGGCCTCAATGCTGCAAGAGGGGGGCAGGGGGGCATCCTGCCAGCCTGCACCCCTGCTTGTCAGGCTTTGGCAAGAGCACCCAACAGTGGACTGGAACTGCCTGGCACTTATTCGCTCCCTGAGGCATCTTAAACGAAAAAAAAAAAACACACAGTGTGTATGTGTGTGCCTGAGGGAGAGAGCGAGAGAGAGAGAGAAAGAGAGAGAGAGAGAGAGAGAAAGAACAGAATGTGTATGGCTTGGTTGTTTATAGTCTGTTGAACTGATTTGTTTGTAGTTACATCAGACATCTTTTCATGAATAAGAAATCTTATACCTTTACAATGTAACTGTCGATGTACCTAGCGACCTTAATATTTAAAGTGTCTCTTATTATCACTTCAATTCACGGTCACAGTCCTCAAGAATAAAACCTTTAATTTCACAGCACATATCAAATAATAAAACATATTATACATTTGAAGTATGTTGTGAATTATAATTAATTGATGAGGCAGACAGTTTTACACGGACAGAATACCACTGTTCAGTATTACAATGGATGTAGTTGGATTCCTTAAACCACTGAATTTTGCTTATTGCAACATGGTGGTTCCCAAACATTTTATCTTATCACTCCTTAAAGTTTAAAATGTACCCTGGATGTCTGGAAACTTGCTCAGGAATAGCTTGAAGAACATGACAAAGAGCCTGAGGTGTTGACGTAGCCTCCAAACTCCACACACTCCAATCATACCAAACACCAGAATGAGCCCAACCCACGGAGCCCCCACCTTGCAGCCTGCACTACCCAAAGGATCCACTGTCAATATCACAGTGCCAGACACTGCAGACCAGCCCTAGGGCTCTCGTCTTTGTGGCCCAGTGGGTAAGAGCTGTTTTGGTGCCACAAGAAAAACCTACACATTTCTAAAAACATGCACTGTTGTGGCTCATCAGTGTATAAATGTGTTTAATCTTAACCGTAACCCAAAGACACATACACAAGTGGTTGCATATAAAACAAAATCTATAAAAGTACTTTCCCCTCCTCTTAAATATCTCATGACCACTCAGCTTTATCTTCAGAAGGCTCCTGACAGGCAAGTGGGAACCACATAAAACAAGCAACAAAATCACTAAATAGTGAGAATATTTCAGCTTTAAGATCAGGCTTTTTAAAAAATAATAATAATAAAAAATCAGGCATAACTGATATAAAGTACTTTTATTTCAACTGAAATTTTATGCAGTTTCACTGCCACTGTAGTTGTAAAAATTTGTTTAAATTTTAATTTGATATCATGATTGGTTCACTTTTCTCTGCTTCTGATTTTCATACTGAGAAACTCAGTAGAAACTTGGAGCTTAATACTGAAAAGCTTAATACTGCTGTAAGCTTTAGCTCACACAAGTCCAGAACAAAATGGAAAGAAATGGACCTCTGCAAAAACAATGTGCTAAGGTTGCTTGGAATTACCTTAGCATGATCATTTTTACTCAATCTTGCCATACTTTAAAGTGCGAAACCAGTGAAGTCTAGCCCTCACTTCAAACTTGTCATTGCCCAAAATTTTAAGTTTTCTTTCCTCTGCATCATAAAAAAGGTGACAGTGTTAACTATTGCTTTTCCAAATACGTCAACATAGCATCCCGGTGTCACATTTGCAATTTTCACCTCTGATTAACAGTGTTTTCACTGTTGATATTTTATTTCTATATGTTATTTTTATTTTATATTTTTTTATTTTTGCTGTAACCCAACGTGGGGTCAGTATTAGTAAGGCTTCTGAGAGCTATAGCAAGGTTTAATCTGCAGTGTTTAAAATAATACATGCCCGACCCTCTTTGGAGCCTTTCAAAGATCCAGACATTAAAGTCTAAGCCAGGCTTCCAGAATGGAAAATATACACACAGCAATAATCACTACCAGGGGCCTAATTTTCCCCCAATATGCTCCTTATTTCAGTCCCCTCATTTCTTTGGATATAGGCCATTTAAGTCGAGTTTAATCTGAATGTCTGTGTCTGTTGTGTCTCTATGAACTTATTCAAGCTGCAAGACACTGTTGTTTCCACTTGCAAAGATGCCAGTCTGTCATCTTGAGAAAGAGGATACTTGGTGCTTTCAGTAGTGATGGGTGTGTTATCCAAGGCCTGACTATAAATCTTTGCTAGTCCAGGGTGCTTCCTGTGGCCAACAGCGTCACTGTATTCTGTTGCTGTGGTGATCAGATTTATGACCCTGCACATGGCATTACTGTCAAATGGATGCATTTGGTTTTTGCACTGACTCCCTAATATACCAAAACATGCAGAGCAAGCACAGGGTTGATTTCACACTCTGACCATGAGATCCAGTGGGCATGGCATTTAGTTAATCTGTGATATGGATCAAGTCAGGCACTTGGAGCAAAGAACAAAAGGGGTGTAAAGCAGAGAAAAAGCAGAGATTCACTACAAGGCGCGTCTAAATTGCTCAGTGCCATTTCAATCTTTTAGCTGCTCTCAGACACACAGCAGATTGAGTTTTAGGTGGCCATAATTTTTCACAGCTTTGCAGAAGCCAGAATAAAACATGACTAACTGTCCACTCTCCTTTCTCAACTGCAAGACCAGAGGTGGGCACTTCATGTCTGCACTCAGCTGGAACTGTGACAGTAAAAGATGACAACACACACATACACACATTAACACACACACTTTACATACAAGCTGCGGCTGAGAGTGGGCACACAAGCACCAACTGGAGAGAGCCATGGTGAGCGGGAAAAGGTGTGAGCAGAAAAAGTGGTGTGTGTGGGTGAGTGTGAATATGTGAGAGTGTGCGTGTGTATTTGTAGAATTTTTTGCAGTTGTGACAGCTGGGATGAGGGAATGGAGGCGGTGTGTGTGATTGGAGGAGGTGCCAACAGAGCAAGTGTCTCTTTATTTTCATCACACACAAGTGGGTCTGTGTGTGGATATATGTCCATGAACATTATGTGCATCTGTGTTTATGTCTGTTAATAACTATGTTCAGGGTAATTTGGTCTGTATGTACAGGACAGCCTTATTTTGTTTCATGTGAGTGCAGCATATATGAACTAGCATCATATGTTTTGTTGTATTTGTCACTTTGAAGGCAGCTAAAGGATCAATTTGCTCAAATCGCTCTCCTTCTGTCTCTCAGTCTCTCTTTTTTTCTCATACACAAAGCACAAAATCATACTTTCCATCAATTGTATTAATGCATGTAGTTTGTGTTTTTGATACACGCCTCTGCTAATGCTGGCACTTCAATATTGTGTAAGTTAATGGAATTCTGCTTGTGTAGATCAAAGCACTGACAATCAATATCTGAAAACTTTAATATAAGCAACAATTAACAATTCAACATTAACTCTGCATAATCCTCAGACTTTTTGTCGCCAGTTTGGGACTTTTTTTTCCAGCAGAAAGTAGTTCCAATGAAAATTGCCTGTGGGTGGTCCAAAATAACTGGGACAGTGGGCCCAAAAAAACGCATTACTGTTAAAGTTTTAAAAAAAAAACCTTCTTCAAAGCTTTGGGCAGTTAGCCTAGCCACGCTATACCCATGTTTCTGACGGCACAAGGGTCTAGGGAAGCTCGACAGGGAGGGAGGCGGCCTAAAAGGTTGTCTATCAAATCCCTCTGCAGCAATTGGGTAGCCATACAGCCCATCAACGCAATGAATAGGCTGATGTAGTTCCGAGAGCGGATTGTGGCTAAGTCCCATTAGCTTCCCAACCAGCGGAGCCGCGGAGCCAACTGGTATATTAAGGATTTGCCATATCCCGTCGGCATAAGTCCAAATACGTCTTTCTTCTCAATGACACACTTAAGTGCCGTCCTTTGTTTATCTTTCAAGTTGAATTTTAGCTTCAAATCTTTAAGGGCTGTGGCCAAAGCTGAGTCGAAAGATAACTGTTTATTGTGCGCTGGTTGTTTCTGTCAGAATCATCACGCCTCTGTCGTCACTTCGTTACGCCCGCCTTCTGACTCTGCACTTCATGGTGATTGGTCCGGCCAGTTTTAGGAGAATCCAGCCTCGAGCCTTATGGAGGGTAACTAGACCCACCCTGGCAGAGAATTAAATTCGTTGCCGTGGGTTGTCTAGCGCGGCTAGGCTATTGGGCAGTACAAACAAAATCCATTCACCTCCACTGTGCTGAGTGGAGACAAAGATCTCTGTGTATAAAACTGAATCTATCTACATGACCAGATGCCACTAATAGAAAAATATCTTCTTGCAGTTTGACTAGACTGACCCCTTCAGGTTTTGCATGCTGTGGACATTGCACGAGCGTATCAACCTACTTTGCATTTATTGTGAGTGTTGTGTAGGTGAGGTCACTCTGGTGCTGCTGCAATAATGAACCATGGCAGCCGCTGCAGGCAGGCAATGATGAGATCATTCAGCAGGCAGGATTAAGGCCGTGACAACTGGTGCTGTGGCCGGTGCCAGTGCTGACAAGGGCAGTTGTGCAGTTGGTATGGTGCAACGGTCCCAGCTCCACACTAGTATTACCTTAGTGTTGTCTTTTGATTAGCTGGGTGTTGGCACAGGGTGCTGAGCAGCTTGCCAGGCCCACAGCGTGAACCCACAGTTGTTACAGGGCTTTAGTGCCTCTCATTTCGTTTCTCTCTCTCTCTGTCTGTGGTCACACACTGTGACCTCACAGGGAATAAAGGATCAGGTTACACACCAAACATACTCGTTAACTCAATTATGCAAGCCTTTAACGCTTTGATGTTTAGCGATAACGCCGGGATTACTGAAGCGACAGATGCCATCTGACCACAGCAGACCTTTGTTGCTGTGTGCCTTAGCTATGGTTGGTGAAAGATGGACAAAATGTACTTGTGAGGGTCAGGAGAAGGGCCACATAACTTGACAGGGTTGAAAGACAGGGACAAACATGAAAATTATCAAAGTGAGATGAAAGCATATTTATCAAATATGAGCTTCACATTTCAGTGTGAAAACTTAAAATAGCTTGTAATGGATGAAACAGTTCCAAATTCACATGACATAACATCTGTTAAATCCACAAATCAGTCACAGATTTTGCAAGGTGGGGCTGCAAGTTAGGTGATTTCACTCTCTATTATCAATTATGAGCACTTCAGTCTATCTTGCTTGTTGAAAATGCATAAAACACTACAGCTAGCCCTTGACTGGTTCCCACTTATTTTTCACTGTATCTTTGACATAAACCTAAAACTATTAGCTGAGACCAATTAGCAAAATGTTGCCAAATAAACCTTTCCTTGCTTTTACAACATTTTATTTTATTTATCTTTTTACCCTCCCTTTATCCAGTCACTCCATTTTATGGGGCGGCTGTGGCTCAGGTAGTAGAGCGGGTCGTCCAATGATCGAAGGGTCGGCGGTTTGATTCCCATGTCCTAGTCATGTGCTGTTGCGTCCTTGGGCAAGACACTTTACCTGCCTTGCTACCAATGCTGCTTTCATACTGGTTGGAGGAGCTGTAGGCGCAGATTGGCAGCCACGCTTTTGTCAGTCTGCCCCAGGGCAGCTGTAGCTACAAATGTAGCTTACCACCACCACAGTGAGAATGTGTGAGTGAATAAATAATGGATCCATTGTGAAGTGATTTGAGTGCCCAGAAAAGCACTATATAAATCTAATCCATTATTATTACTCTCTTTTTGATGCAATGTGAGCGACAGTTTAAAATGTTTCTGGTCTCTTGTAGGCTGCCAGATGATTTATTAATTTTGAGTGTTCTTGATGCTTTGCAACTGAATGGATGCACTATTTAGTCCAGACGTATGGCCTGAAGTCCTGTTGATGTCTATCTCCCACACAGAGTACAGATGTGAACTCACTGCCTTGATTTTGGTTCTGATGTTTATTGAACAACTGAATGGAAGAGCTCAGCTGGAAATTTTCACAATCACAGATCAATGTTTGCTGACACAGAAGATGACTGTCACAAATTGCTGGTCCGAACACAAACACTTTGCCCTCATTTATTTCCCTGCTATAACTGTGCTTTGACAGAGCATACCACCTCTTTTAATTTATATATATTAATTTAAACCACACTGGTATGATAACAGTAAGCATTCATTCCCACTAGGTGGCAATACTGTTGCAGACTCACATTATAGAGGAGAGAAAAACACCTGTGGGATCACAAACATCTCACTTCACACTCTCTCCCTGCTGTCCTCCAGTGTCTTTTGGAACATGTTATTTTGCCATTTAGAAAAAAAGAAAACAAAACAAAGAATGGAGCTCACTTTTACCAATACAACCTATTGGATTTCTCTGTTAAAGATGCAATAAAGAGAAGTGACAAAGGAGACAACATTAAAAATTCGAATTTTATTAAATTTTGCAGTTAATTGGATGGGATCCAACTGTTTTATGAATTGCAAATCTATTGACATATCATTTTCAAAACAGGTGTTGGATGATTGTAGCACTGCATTTTGTGTCAATTTTGAAGCAATCTATATTTAAACTGTATATATAACTCTCACGTACCACCACCCTATTAAATACGTTATAGATAAAGTTGCAAGTGCAGGGAACAAATTTGGAATTCTGACTACTTTTAACAACTACACAGATTTGAATTGTATTCCATTATTAATACTCTCGTTAATACACTCATTGTATTTAAAATACCAACATTCAAATTAATTTATTTAACACTCTCCACAAAGCACAGATCACAATTATAATGCACAAACAGAAACTGTTATTTGACACAGTTTCTAAACTCACTCAAGACCACCAAGTTATTAGCAGCTCTGATCTGTCTGCCCATGATTTTCAGTTGTATTTTAATGACAAGGTAGAGGATATTAGAACTAAAATTCCTCAGTCTGTAACTGACAATGTTGAGGGCTTAGTTACTTTTCCTGTCTATGGTGGCATTGGTTTTCTGAGTTTTGAGCCTGTTTCTTTAGAAAGCCTCACCATGGTTGTCATGGCGGCTCGGTGTTCAACCTGCTCTCTTGATCCTCTGCCAGCGTGGGTTATTAAAGAGCTTTGGTCCACATTAGGCCCGTATGTGTTATATATCCTCAATATATCGCTTTCCACTGGAGTTTTCCCAGCTTGTTTTAAATCTGCAATTGTTAAACCCTTATTGAAGAAACCTGGCCTGGACGCTGACTCCCTTACTAATTATAGGCCCGTGTCAAACCTGTCTTTTTTGTCAAAAGTTTTTGAGAAAGTGGTTTCAACTCAGCTATTGAAATATTTGTCATTAAATAGTCTTTTTGAGCCTCTTCAGTCTTTTAGGGCAAATCATTCCACAGAAACAGCACTGACTAAAGTGGTGAATGATTTGCTTCTAGCTGCTGACTCAAAGGCATCATCTGTTCTGTTGTTGGATCTCAGCTCAGCTTTTGATACGGTGGATCACGTCATCTTACTGAACAGACTGGAGAATTATTTTGGCATCTCAGGCCAGGTGCTGAAATGGTTGAGGTCTTACCTGTCAGAGAGATCTCACAGTGTTTTCTTTAACAACGTGCTCTCTGAGTCTTGTGCTGTTAGACATGGCGTACCGCAGGGGTCTGTACTAGGACCCCTGTTGTTTTCCCTTTATCTGACACCTTTGGGTCAAATTTTGCGCTCTTTGGGATTTCTTTTCATTGCTATGCAGATGACCTACAACTATACGTGCCCTTGGTCCCTCAAAGTGTTTTTGACACTGATAAACTCCAGGCCTGTCTCTCGGCTGTTAGGAGCTGGCTATCAATGAATTTCCTGCTCCTGAATTCTGCCAAGACTGAAATGATGGTGACTGGACCTGAAAGTGATAATCCTCTGCTTGATGACTTTACTCTGTCTTTGGATGACTGTACTATTCATTGTAAAGACAGAGTTAAGAATCTTGGTGTACTCCTTGATAAAACCCTCTCATTTAAATTCCATATTAAAGAGGTGACCAGATTGGCCTTTTTCCACCTCAGAAATATCTCTAAAATCAGACCAAGTCTGTCATTTCAGGATGCTGACGTCTTAATTCATGCTTTTGTTTCCTCACGGTTGGACTATTGCAATGTCATTTTATCAGGCCTACCAATGAAGAGCCTTCATGGTCTGCAGATGGTCCAGAACGCAGCAGCTCGCGTTCTGACTAGAACAAGTAAATACGAGCTTATTACTCCAGTGCTGGCCTCTCTGCATTGGCTACCAGTTCATGTTAGAGCAGACTTTAAGGTGCTGCTACTAACCTACAAAATTGTTAATGGAATTGCCCCGTCTTATTTATCCAGCCTGCTGAATCTGTATGTCCCCGCTCGGGCTCTCTGTTCTCAGGGGACTGGACTTCTGAATATCCCGAAGGTCTGTAAAAAGACGGTGGGGAACGGGTTTTTTCTTTCCGGGCACCTACATTGTGGAACAGTCTGCCTGCTGAAATCAGGCAGGCATTAATGTATTTAAAACTAAGCTGAAAACCCACTTGTTTTCTCTTACATATGAATCCTAAATTGTTTGTTTTACTGATGCCTTTTTTATTGTTCTGTTTTTATTGCTTTTATTTTAATCTGTTTTTATTTATCTGTTTTTATTTCTGTGTACAGCACTTTGACTGAAAGCGCTTTATAAATAAAGTTATTATTATTATTAAACAGGTATGACAACAAACAACAAATTAACAAATGAAAAAGAGGCATGTTCATATCCCATCTGCTTTGTTTGGGATTAAATAACATTACAGTATATATGTTTGTTTTCCAATATTGATGCAAAATGTTATGTGTACATAAATCTTCATGGTTTGTACATGGAAACATATTTATTCATTTTCACAATTTGTATTTAGTTAATAATTAACAGGCTAAAAGCTGCACTGTTTGGTTTAGACATTACTGCATCCTAACTGCAACTGCAATAATTGTAAAATATACAAAAAAAGAGACCATAAAGTGAACCATAACATCATTGGGTAACAGTCAGATTGATTAGAACACCTGCTTTGCTGGCCTTCATACATCCAAAGACTGTGATCATGGTGATATTGATGTTATGTACTCCATATGAGGTAAATTTTCTCTTTGCTGACAGGACTGTTTAACAGCTACAGTTAACGATCAATAGCTGAGCCATTACAAATGTTTTTTTCTGTGACCCTCTCACCTTTTTTTAGTTTTATTTCCTGTTCTTAAGCTACAGCCAAGAACAACAAAACAACGTTTGATGTTGTTAGCGAGGTCTCTTTCTATGTCTGCCTGGAAATCCCCTACTTGTCCTAAATATAACCAAATGGCGTCCTGTAATTCATAATGTGCATGTACATCAGTTGAACGCAGACTACACCCAGAAGCCTGACCCTGGGATTTCTCAACCACATGTAATGACTGCAATATTTAATGTTAATGTATAGCCATTAAAACAACAATAACACAAATAAATAAAACAGTGTCAGAAATAAACTAAGTAGACACTGTAAATCAAGTGACCCAAGCCCCTTGGGTAGAATTGAATGGGATTGGGGACACTGTGGTTTGCCAATGTCCACAACTGTTTACTTACAACTTAAAGGGGATCAGAAAAGATGGCAGAAGAAGAAAGAAATGATGTCAAAGCTGGATAAAGTGGGTGCTGGGACAGGAGGGAAAAGAAATGGAAGAGACACAAAAAGAAGAATACAAAAATGAACACAAGGAGAGACAGGCCTGGAATCAATAATTGGGTTTCGTTAGTCAGGCAGAAGAGGGGAGTGTGAGTGAGCAGTGCCTGAGGACAACAGACCGCATCCTTCCTTCCTGTGAGGCAACATGGGGACAGGAAGGGCCACCAGAGGAGGTCACTTAGTCAGCAAGCTACTTCCTGTCAGGGTTTCCAGGCATCAAGGGACACGTACATCCGGGTCACAAGGGGAGCCACCTGTCTCTGATTGTATCACTCTGCATTTGAATCCCTCAGATGTTAATTTCAATGTCAGGCAGGTGGGGAGTAGATCAATGCAGCTGGGTGAGGGGTGTCAAAGCATGAGAGAAGTGAGTCAATGCTTGAGGGGTGAGGTGGCAGCATTCTTGTATCTGTTTCTTCCCTTTGCCAGCCAGGACTCAGGAATATGCAAATGAGGCTATTGTGGGAGGGAATTATGAAGACTATCGGCGACCCTCTCATGTCATCCCTTTCCCTTTCTGTCATCTGACAAAAAGGGAAATCAAACAAGAAAAATAAGTTCTGCTGCAAGAAAATGACAGACCTGCACAGTCATCATATAAAATATAAACCTGGTTTCAACCATATCATGCAATCTTTAAACATGCTATAAACAGTCAGCTCCCTCTTAAAATTGGTGTTTTAGCATTACCTTTCAAACCATGACTTTTCTCAACAATTCAACTCTTACTAGGTAACAGAATACTCATTCAAATATACCTCAGGAAGCATACAAGAGGTTTCAAATTGGTAAAATTAAAACAAAGGAGGCATACAGTGAAATGATATGTCCTGAATGGAAAGCACACTGCAGAGAGTTGTGGCACTGTGGGCTAGAAAAGTGGCCAAAATTTGCCACTGTAAGAATGAGAAAGGTGTGGGAGGGTTTAAGTCAGCTGAGCAGTGTGTGCATGCACATACATGCAAGTGTGTGTTTCAGAGAGTCCCAAGTTGACCAGAAAGCGCTGGCAATATCCTTAACTTCCTTGAGATGCAGAACCTCACTGCACTCCACAGGGGGAGGCCAAATAAACCTCAGATGTGCAGTAGGATCTCCCCTCCCCTACACACACACACACACACACACACACACATTTTGCACACGCTTACACATACCACCCCTCTCTCTTTCCAAGGACTCCAAAGACTATAGAAACACATGGGAGTGAAGAAGAGATGGATAAGAAGACAGGAAAGTCACAAGGGAGGTAGAGAGAAAAGGGGAGATTTCTGCTGGTTCATTTTTTAAAACTCCTTTCACTGTAAGTTGTCATCTTTGTCGGCTCTAGGGAGGTTTACAGATGGTTATCATATACAGGGGGGGAGAAAAATGAATCATAAATTGTTTCATGATGCATCCAAGGTCACAAGTTCAGACCCATAACATACACAAATAACCATGCAAAGTATAATTATGGACATAAACCTTCACATTTTAGTCCACAAGATTTAACCTCACAAACCCATCCAAATTCTGACCGGAGGATGCTACACACGTGGACAAAATTGTTGGTACCCCTCAGTTAAAGAAGGAAAAACCCACAATTAACACTGAAATCACTTCAAACTCACAAAAGTAACAATAAATAAAAATTTATTGAAAATTAAATAATCAAAAACAGCCATTACTTTTGAATTGTTGATTAACATAATTATTTAAAAAACAAACTAATGAAACAGGCCTGGACAAAAATTATGGTACCTCTATAAAAGATTGAAAACTATTTGACCAGAGTGACATGATTAACTCAGGTGTGTCATTTAATTGACATCACAGGTGTTTCCAAACTCATAATCAGTCAGTCTGCCTATTTAAAGGGAGACAAGTAGTCACCCTGCTGTTTGGTGAAAAGGTGTGTACCACACTGAACATGGACAACAGAAAGCGAAGGAGAGAATTGTCCCAGGACATCCGAAAAAAAATTATAGACAAACATCTTAAAGGTAAAGGCTATAAGACCATCTCTAAACAGCTTGAAGTTCCTGTGACAACAGTGGCTCATATTATTCAGAAGTTCAAGACCCACGGGACAGTAGCCAACCTCCCTGGACGTGGCCGCAAGAGGAAAATTGATGACAAATTGAAGAGACGGATCGTTGGAATTGTATCCAAAGAGCCCAGAGCAACCTCCAAAGAAATTAAAGGTGAACTCCAAGGCCAAGGTACATCAGTGTCAGATCGCACCATTCGTCGTTGTTTGAGCCAAAGTGGACTTCATGGGAGACGACCAAGGAGGACACCACTGCTGAAAAAAACTCATAAAAAAGCCAGACTGGAATTTGCAAAAATGCATGTTGACAAGCCACAAAGCTTCTGGGAGAATGTCCTTTGGACAGATGAGACCAAACTGGAGCTTTTTGGTAAGGCACATCAACTCTATGTTCATAGACTCAAAAATCAAGCATACGAAGAAAAGAACACTGTCCCTACGGTGAAACATGGAGGAGGCTCAGTAATGTTTTGGGGCTGCTTTGCTGCATCTGGCACAGGGTGTCTTGATTGTGTGCAAGGTACGATGAAATCTGAAGACTATCAAGGCATTCTTGAGAGAAATGTGCTGCCTAGTGTCAGAAAGCTTGGTCTCAGTCGCAGGTCATGGGTCTTCCAACAGGACAACGATCCAAAACACACAGCCAAAAACACCCAAGAATGGCTGAGAGAAAAGCGTTGGACTATTCTAAAGTGGCCTTCTATGAGCCCAGATCTGAATCCCATTGAACATATGTGGAAGGAGCTGAAACATGCCATTTGGAGAAGACACCCATCAAACCTGAGACAACTGGAGCTGTTTGCTCATGAGGAGTGGGCCAAAATACCTGTTGACAGCTGCAGAACGCTCATTGACAAATACAGAAATCGTTTAATTGCAGTGATTGCCTCAAAAGGTTGTGCAACAAAATATTAAATTATGGGTACCATCATTTTTGTCCAGCCCTATTTCATTAGTTTGTTTTTTTAAATAATTATGTTAATCAACAATTCAAAAGTGATGGCTGATTTTGATTATTTAATTTTCAATAAATTTTTATTTATTGTTACTTTTGTGAGTTTCAAGTGATTTCAGTGAAAATTGTGGGTTTTTCCTTCTTTAACTGAGGGGTACCAACAATTTTGTCCACGTGTGTATGTGATACATTATATGGACATGATTGCACATGCACTGATCAAGCACAACATTATAGCCACCTGCCTAATATTGTTTTGATCATTTTATGCTGCTAAAATTTCTCTGACCCAGTGGGGCATGGCCACCTCTGAGGACGTCCTGTGGCACCAGGATGGTGGCAGTGATTTCTGTGGGTCATGTAGGTTGCAGGGTGAGACTTAGATCAGGCTGTGCCATACACAAAGACGCATACACAAGCGTCCAACACTCCACCCTTCCTGCTAATCCTATGGCAATATCTGTAAGTCATCACACATTGTTGGGTAAATAAACAGACATGTCACCATGGTGTTTACTTATTTACCAACTGCTCTTTACCCGACTCCATCCCTAGAGAACAACTTGACTGCATTGCTTCACAGTTGTATATTTTCAAAACAAACAAAAAATCCGACACTGAGACAGTATTAGCATTTGTAATGTGAATGAAAGAAAATCAAAAGTTAGTCGAATGATACAAGCTATTAAAATTGTTCTAAGTTGGAGAAAATCATTCCAAGACACGGAATGTACAGAAAAATGGCAGTGTGTAAAACACATATGGATTATCATTTGTTTGTAATATTATTATATTATCTGAACATGAAACAGAACATGTATGCTGTCACAAGTCCTGAGACTGCACAGTGATATACAGAGCAGTGTCCTCCTACATGTAGTCCACAATCTCAGACCATCAGTAACGAACAGTCAGACTGAAGTGCCAATTTGTCGACAAAATGTTAGAGAAAAGGGCGTTGATTCAGAGGTCTGGAATCAGACTGACAGCTTCTAGTTGTAGTGCCTTCTTGTCTTTGCACCTTCCAGAAGTACCCCTATGAGATTATGTTGTCTGTAACCATAGGTATTTCTTATTTGCTTTCACGTGCTTAAGCCTTTAAAAGTGCTTCATCAAAGTCAGTGTATTTTCAGTTAACAGCGTAGGTTCTTCACGGTTTCCAAGCTCAGCCCTCCGATACTGCCAACCTTTTGGCAATTTGATAATCCTCCTGCATTCCAAGCCTACGCTGGTTGACATGCTGTGAAAAAATACATATGTCCAGTAAGACCAGCTTGATTTTGGGGTGATTTTAAAATGCCTCCACTGTAAATCTGCAGTACATTCTGAAACATCTTTCACTAACCAGAGCTACAGGAGGCTATACAAGTTCCTTGCCAATCCCAAAACCAACTTACAAAACCACAGCAGCACTTCTCAAATCAATGGTGCTAGACCCCCCCCCCCCCCCACACACACACACACACACACTTTTTTTTTTCCTGTTTAAGCAATAATCATTTAACAAGTCTGTGAGCTGTGGCTACAGCAAACGCTGTGGCTAGATATGAGCCTGCAATGGATGTGAAGCTTACTCGTGCCATACCCAGACTACTGGGCTCACAGTGGGGAGGTATCCGTTTACCCCAGGTCTCCTTCACTCATTCTGACTCTGGAAGGATGCCTGTAACGGCAGGGGTGGAGTGTATGTGTTTCCATTACGACTATTGCACCCCTGAAACACTAGAAGCCTCATTTTGGGGATTCAATTTTATTAAATCAACTGTGTGACAACATTGGGCTGCTTCCACAACATGAGCAGGTACGGTGGGTGTGAGGTGCGCAGACAAAGTGCTCTTTGAGTGCTGTGGTCAGGCGATTTGCCAGACACCTTTCCACACCTAGCACTTGGGGAACCTTATTGAGATCATGGGGTGAGCTTGTCATTACCTTCACCATTATTGCACTCAACACATGGCCAAGAGGCTCTGATAGCTGTAACACTGTTGCTACCAAGGACTCATTTTGAATGTGTGTGTGTGTGTGTGTTTATAGGTAGACTGAATGTTTTTGCTTCTGTCGTTATTAGTGAGTAGAAAGCGCCAACCCTGCTGCTACATAAATGTTCTGACAATGACTTGACATCATTATAGTCTGGCTGCAATTACTTTAATGATGAAATATCCAGACTATAATATAAATGCAAAAAACAGGTGACAGGTGTGCATTTGAAACATCAGTAGTAAAGCGAGAGAAAAGAGAGCATGCAAGTCCTTTTACTACGATAGAATAATTGAGAGCTGCAAATCATAATGAGACTCTAAATAAATACATAAATAAAGGATAGATTATTTATTTGATTTCGGGGAAGCTGGAGCTATAATTCATGTTTCATTGGAGTTGGCATCGGTAGTGCTGTGGTTTCCAACATGCTGGAGCTTACTCCCTACCAAGCTCCACTCTGCTCAGACTCACGACTCGCTACAGCCAAACGTACAACTGTGAGCACTCTGTGAAGCACAGCAAAGCAAGTTCAGGCATAAAGAAAGATTGATCTGGGTCACAGAGGCAATTTAAGGCTGGGGTTAAGTAGCATCTGGTTAAATGGACATGATTTTTGTCATAATTTTTCCACACTGTTAGGGCTGAGATTGTACAATGCATTAGAGGGGAATAATGAGAAAGAATTTGATGGTTCAGTAAAGCCTCTTCACACATCCCTACATGCTGTCTCTGCAACAGGAGGTCTGGGAGAAAATCACTCTTATTTTTGCTTGGATTCTAATCCCATCCCTCCTTCACTGGCTGTCCATTTGCCAGTTGAACAGTCTACAGGGCGGCTGCCATTTTGGCAGGTTGAGTCTTTTCCCTTACATACTTATTAAAGGCTGATTTTCCCCTTGGCCCAGATCTTCTGAAACAAGGTGTTCTCACTTACTGGATCAGACCCTAACATTCTGAGACTGGTTGAAAGGGGAGGCATGGGTTTGCTGAGATGTACAAAAAAGAGGTGGTGGGAAATCAATCTTATGTCATGGCCAAATATGGTTATGGTAATCTGTATTTATTTGACCACAATAACATAAATTCAAATTAGGACAAGCCATCTCTGGTGAACCTACCCACTCACTCCCACATGGAGTTATGCTACCCTAGGCTGTGCAGAGTGGCCAACATCTGGAAATACCTTGAGAAGTTAAGTTTTCAAGTTAACTTGTGAGAAGTTTCACATGTGGTGGTGTCAGCCGGTGTCAGATCACAACCAAAAAGAGCAGTTGCCATGGTGATACGTCTGGGAAGATACACATTATCACATGCGTGCAATTGTAGACAAACACACACATGCAAAAATAGACACACGCATGCCCAGACACCCAAGAAAACACAATTGACTGCAAGCATAGTCCAAATGGTGATCCTTCTCTGGGTGAGACAGCACCCTCTGGCCTGTGGGGCCACCACAATAGAATCCATTCTGCACTGTTCAGTCCTCCCTTCTCCCCCTCCCTGCTTATGACTAATGACCTCGGGGCAGGGGTAAGTTAGGGGTGAAGGTTGGAGTGGGGGGTGGTAATGCTGTCACTGATGATGCCACAACTCGACAAGAAGATACACACGTGGACAAAATTGTTGGTACTCCTCAGTTAAAGAAGGAAAAACCCACAATTCTCACTGAAATCACTTGAAACTCACAAAAGTAACAACAAATAAAAATTTATTGAAAATTAAATAATCAAAATCAGCCATCACTTTTGAATTGTTGATTAACATAATTATTTAAAAAAACAAACTAATGAAATAGGGCTGGACAAAAATGATGGTACCCATAATTTAATATTTTGTTGCACAACCTTTTGAGGCAATCACTGCAATTAAACGATTTCTGTATTTGTCAATGAGCGTTCTGCAGCTGTCAACAGGTATTTTGGCCCACTCCTCATGAGCAAACAGCTCCAGTTGTCTCAGGTTTGATGGGTGTCTTCTCCAAATGGCATGTTTCAGCTCCTTCCACATATGTTCAATGGGATTCAGATCTGGGCTCACAGAAGGCCACTTTAGAATAGTCCAACGCTTTTCTCTCAGCCATTCTTGGGTGTTTTTGGCTGTGTGTTTTGGATCGTTGTCCTGTTGGAAGACCCATGACCTGCGACTGAGACCAAGCTTTCTGACACTAGGCAGCACATTTCTCTCCAGAATGCCTTGATAGTCTTCAGATTTCATCGTACCTTGCACACTTTCAAGACACCCTGTGCCAGATGCAGCAAAGCAGCCCCAAAACATTACTGAGCCTCCTCCATGTTTCACCATAGGGACAGTGTTCTTTTCTTTGTATGCTTGGTTTTTGAGTCTATGAACATAGAGTTGATGTGCCTTACCAAAAAGCTCCAGTTTGGTCTCATCTGTCCAAAGGACATTCTCCCAGAAGCTTTGTGGCTTGTCAACATGCATTTTTGCAAATTCCAGTCTCGCTTTTTTATGAGTTTTTTTTCCAGCAGTGGTGTCCTCCTTGGCCGTCTCCCATGAAGTCCACTTTGGCTCAAACAATGACGAATGGTGCGATCTGACACTGATGTACCTTGGCCTTGGAGTTCACCTTTAATTTCTTTGGAGGTTGCTCTGGGCTCTTTGGATACAATTCGAACGATCCGTCTCTTCAATTTGTCATCAATTTTCCTCTTGCGGCCACGTCCAGGGAGGTTGGCTACTGTCCCGTGGGTCTTGAACTTCTGAATATGAGCCACTGTTGTCACAGGAACTTCAAGCTGTTTAGAGATGGTCTTATAGCCTTTACCTTTAAGATGTTTGTCTATAATTTTTTTTCGGATGTCCTGGGACAATTCTCTCCTTCGCTTTCTGTTGTCCATGTTCAGTGTGGTACACACCTTTTCACCAAACAGCAGGGTGACTACTTGTCTCCCTTTAAATAGGCAGACTGACTGATTATGAGTTTGGAAACACCTGTGATGTCAATTAAATGACACACCTGAGTTAATCATGTCACTCTGGTCAAATAGTTTTCAATCTTTTATAGAGGTACCATCATTTTTGTCCAGCCCTATTTCATTAGTCTGTTTTTTAAATAATTATGTTAATCAACAATTCAAAAGTAATGGCTGTTTTTGATTATTTAATTTTCAATAAATTTTTATTTATTGTTACTTTTGTGAGTTTGAAGTGATTTCAGTGAGAATTGTGGGTTTTTCCTTCTTTAACTGAGGGGTACCAACAATTTTGTCCACGTGTGTAACACACCATAGGATATAACCTCTGTCTCTTTTGATCTGTCAACTAAAACATTGTATACAAGGTAAACACTTCGCACATCTATCAAAAAAACAGGTGCGTAGAGGAAAAACAGACCATAAAGTTGCAAAAAGAGGCCCCCGCACACTGTCCAACTTGCAATATATCCTTTATTGTGACGTTTCGGTACTAGACCTTCATCAGACAAACATTTTTTAGTTCATGAGAAGCCATCTTAAATAAGGAGTGGCTGTTCCTCCACAGCCAATCCCATTCACACATGCAATCAAATATCATTAACCCTATTTAATACAAAAAACACAGAACAATTAATTACAAACAAGCATACAAGTCTCTTCTGGCTAAGCCCAACTCCCAATGGAACATGAAATAATTTGAAAGAATTCTATAATAACCATCAGGGGCTCAAAAAACAATGAAAATGTATACATATACAAAGATGAACACAATCAGCAGGTCATATGATTAGATAAACCTCATGATATATGGGCATATTTCATATGTATCCAGAGGTGGTGTCCAGAGGTTTAAATTAAATCATTCTGAATCAAATTCAGCATACTTCCATTTCAACTGCTTTGCATCGGCATATGCTGTGTCATTTACTTTCCATAAGCAATGCAATTTCAACAGTCAACATCAATGATGTCTCTAAACTGATCCCTGTCATTAAGGAAGTTATGAAGAAAAGACATGTTTTAGACAGATGAGGGGTAGTTTACTGGACAGCATTTGCTACTTCTGTGCACATGCCAGAAAAACTTCGAACACATGTCACTGTGAAACAAGACATTCCACATTAAGGCCATTAGAAATGCAGTTAGGCAGCTGTCACATCTCCTTCTCAATCAAAAAACAATTCAAATAAAACCCACCATATCACATCCCCTTAAGGAATACTTTAAATAGGCTACAGGACTGTATAGCTGTCTGAGGTTAGTACATGTATTACTCAGCTGGAGAACTAGGGGAGGGTGGCTTGAGGCCAAACTGAGTTGAGGCGAACGTGTGCAGGGTGTGGGGGCCGGGGCCGGAGCCAAAGGCTTGAGCACACAGATGTGGAGGCACTGACGGATGTATCTGCGACAGATGCTAGATTTGCTCAAGCATGTGCAGCTGTGTAGATGCGTGCATGTGTGTCTGGGCTTTTGTGTCCAATATTCTTTAGTGCATAGTCATCCGTATAGTTTATTTGTTAGTTGAACTTTTGTGTGTGGTTTCATGTCTGTTAGGATTGGTGGTGGTGGGGAACCCAGGCGCAGACATCACTGACAACACGGTAGGCATATTTAAAGGATTTATTAACAAAATCAAAAATCATTAACTAAAAACGAGACTTGGTGGACTAAAACTAACAGGACAGCTGACCCTGGAGGGAACCCTGGAGGGAACAACTAACTACACAACGACCACAGGGAGACTAAGAGAGAAGACAAAAACTAAACTAGACACAGACAACGGCTAGACTAAAGTAGACAAAACTAAACAAAACGAAAGCCACAGCAAAACTAAAAGACTACAGCGGGGGACAAACAGTAAACTCAAGAACAAAACTAAGATCTTACAAACACGAGTCCGGTGGGGGTAATCCAGTGAGGGGATGAAAAAGACGAAGTCCAACAAGTGAAAGTCCAGCGGAGGAGGGGAGTGGAGAGAAACTGTATGAATGTCCAACTATGTGCCAGCGAAGGCTGAGGGGAAATGGCAGAGCTTAAATAACAGGGAAGGGGACCAGGTGAATTGAGTGGAGCTGATTGCAACAGGTGAGGGTGATGAGCTAATGAGACAGAGCTAGGGGATGAGCGAGTGGAAGAGGGACAGGGTGAAAACACAGCCAGAGGGAGACAGAGACAAACCAAAAATACACTAAAGGACAACAACAAAAATGCACACAGAAAGAACAAACAGGCCGCAAGAGGGCTGAATCCTGACAATGTCAGCCTGACATAAGTTCCTCAACTCCAAACTTGAGGTATTTAGATTTTTTTGGCCCCTCAGTAAAAAGCAGGATAACTCAAGCTTTCAGTATTTAATATTCCCCAATTATTTATTTGCTACTTCATGAATAATAAACAGTAACAGATAAGAACCAGGGCAAAAATTGTAAAAATGATCCACCATAATAATGTGGCAGAAAAACAAAGGCTACTGAGCCAAAGGATATCATTTTCCCAACAGCTCACCGCCTTTTGTCGCAGTCAGTGATTAGTTTCACAATGCACAGAAGGACAACAGAGTGAATCAGAATGTGAGCAGTATCTGTGGCCTACTGAGTATATGTGTGCGTGTGTGATTGCTGTAACTGTAATCACAGTTTGTGTGGGTTTCTGTGCATAAGTCTGACTGTGCCTGCGCACATGTGCATGTCAGAAGTAATTGGAAGTGGTTGAAGATGATGTAAGACTTGCTGGTGTAAGCTGGTGCAGTGTTCAGTTCAGCACTAATAGAACTACCTGCTTCAGCAGCCTGATTGCAAACAGACTCAGGTGTGTGTCTCCACCTCCTCTCTCCTTTCCTTCTTCTTCTTTACTCATTCCTTACTCTGATGAACACACTCTAATGAGTTTCAAGATTCCTGTAGTGCACATTGTTCACCACAGTGCTAATGATTGCAATTTCTCCAGCAGCCGTCTTATTAAGGAAATGGCTA
Organism: Acanthochromis polyacanthus; assembly: GCF_021347895.1. NCBI lineage: Eukaryota > Metazoa > Chordata > Actinopteri > Pomacentridae > Acanthochromis > Acanthochromis polyacanthus. Next base: position 22,047,106 of record NC_067133.1, on the reverse strand, counting down.
TTAGAGCACCATGGCACACTTCAAATCCTCCCCCACTGGCTTGGCACAAAGAGTTTTATGGGCACAGGTGATGGAGTGTCACTGTGGAATAGCTCTGCACCGTCAAAGCTCTAATGATCCTTAATAGCATATGCATACACTTTACGACTATGCAACTCACAGAAAACCAACAATTATATGTAATGTCATTCACAAGGTGTAGTAAAATACATACATTTTGGAAGGAGGAGCTAAGATTATGGTGTTAGGCACCCAGACAGGAAACAAAACTGATTTTTACAGGGCAGGGGCACCCAAAAGTAATTATTTATAATATAGGTTGAAGCCTGTAACAAACAATTATTTGGATTACACCAGTGTCGTGCCTCGTAAACACTGTGCTTTTATACTACACCTGAGTTTTAATCTGTCTGCTGACTGGGCCAAAGCACTACCTCATAGGGGAACCATGTCTGACAACTTGACTGTTCTCCAACCCAGGACATACATATTTTTTTTCCAATACTCCCATTATACTTTCAGATTATAGAAGGAGAAACGTGTCCTAAGATAAGGAAAGAATGGAGTAGAGTTTGGTAACAGACAACAGCATATAAACTATAGTAAAAAGCAGCAGCAGGTTGGGGCAAAGACAGATATGTCAGCAAACTGTTGTGACAGGAAGAGACAGATCTCTGACTTGAAATGCTTTTTGTAAGAGTTAAGTGTCATCCACAAATAAACTACAGACCATGTGGTTCCCGGCATCCAGCACAAATGTTCTGTTCCTCTTACCTCCAAAGACCAATAAAACAAACAGCATGGACTTCATCACACACTTATTCCCCCTGAGGAGAACACACCAAGCGGCCAAACACTCCATCACTCTATTTCTTGTTCTCCCTTTCACTCCTTCATATTCCTGGGCTCCCACTTCCACTGAGCTCCACTAAATCATTCCTCTCTTCTGTTGTTATGCCCTCTATATATGCAGATAAACAGAAGAGCAGGCAAAGAAAGGAGATAAGTGATTCTAGATCAAGGTGTCTCAGACAAGAAATTAGCGCCTCGATGTACACAACACCCAGCTCATTTCTTGTTCAGGCCTTCCAATTTTTCCTCCTTTCCTTCTCTGGCCAGGTTCACATCTTGTGCTAGTAGGCGTTATGCTGAAGTGCTTTCTCCTCTCTGCGTCATCTCTTGCTTGTTAGCCCTGAACCCAGCCTGGCAGCTAAACTGGCCAGCACCCCAAGAGCCGAGTGGAGTGAGATTAACATGGGCCTGGAGTCGTTATGCTGTTCATAAGCCATGTCCAAAGTAACAACTTTTATAGCACCTGTAACACACCTGCTAATCTGTCTGACACATGGGTTCTGTAAAGCGTCTTGAGACAATTTGAATTGAAATTGGCGCTATATAAATAAAATTGAATTGAACTGAACTGACACCCCTAACTAGGGCTGGGCAAAAAAATCGATTTAATCGATTTATCGAATTTGTTGCTAAAAAAGATTTTTATTTTGCAAACTCGAGTTTTTCCCCCGCAGTTTTCCGGCATCTTTCGCTTTCCGTCCACCCATTCCTCGTGGGCTTCCGTAGCGCGGTGTCACACAGCCCCCTTCCCCGTGGCAGCGGCAGCGGCAGCGGCAGCATGTAACAGAGAACTCATTCAAAAGAAAGGCACAGCTAACTCAATCATTTGGAACTGGTTCGGTTTTGATGCTTCAGACGAACAACAGACAAAGCCTCGCTGCAAAGTATGTTTAAAACTTAAGTGTACCGCCGGCGGTACACTTACTAATTTGCATAGGAATTTCAAGAATGTCCGAAGGCTCCAAACGCGATTATACAAACACTATACGCCGATGGAAAGCTTAGATTCTCATGAATCCGCCGGTATAAACCACTTTCAGATGTGATTACAACAGCGGGTAATATAAACACATTTGTCTGACAAACAACGAATATCCATCCATCTGTTCTCTATACACGGCTTCAACGCACACAGCGCGACTCGCATTTCCGGGTTCGTTATTACACACAGATGAAAATATTCCACAAAAAACAGCCATAATCCAACCTTTTACATCCAGGCGACACAAGCCAGTAACATATTTTGTCCAAAACATGTCCTGAAGTCGGTATATAATCCACGAATCGGTCGTTTTCAAGGAAATGCACCTCGCGATGCGCGTCCAATATTCCCTGTATTTCTCGTCATATTTTTTTATTTACAAATACAATATTAGCGATTTTATGTACTGAAAATGGCTGGAATTGACTGCAGCTGTTGAAAGTGTTAGATGCAAGGTACATTGTACCCAGTCGCAAGTATTTCGCCGATGTGGCGCTGCCTCACCTGTACAATACCACTCGGCAAAAGATCCGCAACGAGCTGGAGGAGGTGGCCGGACAATGCAGCCGTACATGAGTCTCACAGCGCAACGACAGCTGGACCATGCACAGCATCTGCCTCCAGACAGCATATTTCCCAGATTACCACACCGGTGAAATAATTGCCCACGGATTAAAAGATGCTCTCAGTTCCTGGGGAAATTCTTGAATTACAGAGCCTCATTAACTTGCGTCATTAACTTGTTCATTAAATTGTTTACATGCGTTTTTTTTTATTCTGAGGACAATTACAGCAATAAAGTTACTTTTGACAGTATATCTGATGTCTGCAGTAATTTTTAAGTGCATTGAAAGAAAAAAAATCGAAAATCGAATTGAAACTCGAATTTTTCTTTAAAAAAAAATCGGAGATTTTTTTTTAAGACCAAATCGCCCCTAACCATATAAACACCACTCCAAATGCACACATTCACTCCACAGGGTAATTCTTCCTTTGCATATGAATAACTCTCAAGTACTAAAAGATTAGCAGGCAGGCTATTTAGTCATAAGAGTTAATTACTGTTTAAAATGCAGTTGTAGAAAGCGTAGAAAAACTTTATGATTGATTGCATGTTTATTGACCCTTGTCCTTCACGATGGGATTCTCATGGACAAGTTGCAGCAACAGGATAGCATGCTAATGCATTGTGTCAGACCCCTCTCTGTCTCCGCTAACACACTGCCACCTCTGTTTTACCCATCAGTCAATGCCAAGGGCTAATCAGCCAAAATAAATTCAATAAACCAGAATGCAGACCCTTACATTTAATTACAGGAATTGAGATGTTGAAGGAGAACGTGCTCTGCCAGCAGACATACAAGCCTCTTCATTGACAAGCATACTGCACTAATTGCAGCCTCTGTGATTACACAATTAAACTGTATTTAACCACATTAGTAGATTTGTATGTTCTGCTTGGAGTGGATATAATCCTCGGAAAGAGGAGATGAATATAATTGAATAATTTGTGATTCACTGACTGATAAGGAGAGGAGCAAAGGAAGTAAACCTCTCTGCATTTGTCACAATCCCATACCATAGTCTTCTCATTAGGTAGAGTCAAAGAAAGCGTTGTGGTGGGTTAGCCCTGAGCTGGTGACTAGTGCTCTGTGAGCGAGAGGACAGGAATGATGGTGTTTCTTGGGAAGCAAGGGATTAAAAGGTCACCATTGATCTAGACATTATGGTGCATTGAGTGGATTTTCATAATTTCAAAAGGGAGCAAAGGTCAGAGTTAAGAAACTGGAATACAATTTAATCTTTGCTTAGAAAGCAGCTGTAGCTCAGTAATAGAGCTTGTCACCACCTCTGTACCCAAAAACAGACAATGAAAGAATAGACTCTTGCGAGTCGTCAGTGACATGGACATAGTGAGGCAACCTATCAATAAAATGTTATTATGCTATTATTATCATTATTAGAAGCAAGGTAGTCTTGTTTGCTAGCTTCCACTTCCTAAATAAAATGAAAATTTAACAAAACAAGGATTTCTTTCAAATATTTTTGTAATGTTGTAAAAGGACAGATGTTGTAAATTACAAAAGTATATGAACAATGCCCTGTGGGCTTGCTGAAAAAGACGACAAAAAACATCTTGTAGTGAGTCTGTAGCTCACCACAGAAACTGAAAGCATGTTTCCTAAGTGCTCACTCTCAAATGTCAGTCGGCCACTGCAGTGGAAGCTGCCCAGCCCGAAACTTAAAACATAAGCAGGATTTAAGGCATGTCCAATTTTCCTCATTGTTTAGGAGGATAGTTCACCCCCCTGCCATCTTTGTGATGTCTGTGCCACCCATTATGTGTAAATCTCCGAAACTGACAAGCCGATATTTCACACCAGCTTTGCAGAGTTGAGTGAATCATAGTAGCAACAATATTGTTTCTCCCATCCAATGTGACAATGCTGAACAACTGTAACACTGGATTTGGGTGCACAGTACTTTACAGCATCAGTTTTAAAAAGTCATAGTTCAGCCCTTACATGCTGTTCCTGCAAAAATTATTGCTACCTTTACTTATTTGTGCTAGGCTTTCAAACTTTGAAAGGAAAACCATACAAAATCTGCATGACACTGCAAATAACAAACACTATGATGAGGATGAACATGTTGCAACATGACTACAGTGGTGCTGTTGAGCTGGAAGATTCCTCAAGCCCAGAGAGGGAAGAAGAGGCCCTCCACGCGGAAGTGTGGGTGATCAACCAACAGACCAGGCCATGTGGTCAGGGTGGAGGGTCAACTCACCCCCATCTCCAGTTCCCCCGCACTATTGCACACAGGAAGTTTGAATCATCACACAAACTCACATTAGCAAGTGAACACACATACACACACACACACAGGAAAATATTCCTGGTCGCTCCTCCAGAGCTGACCCATTAACAGTCCCTCTGCAGCAGCCGTGTTCTCAGCACAGTGATGACCTACTCCTGGAGCTCGTAAACACAGGCCACCCAGAGTGAGAGAAGAAGAGAGCCGACTGGCCCTAGCCTAGAGGCTGTACTACGCTGGCCAACTGTCATGTCCTGTGACCTGACCTATCTGACCTAGAGCTGTAATCACACACACACACACACACACACACACACACACACACACACACACACACACACACACACACACACACACACACACACACACACACACACACACACACACACACACACACACACACACACACACACACACACACACACACACACACACACACACACACAGTGATAGGAAGATCCAACACTGTCAGCAAGAGCGATTTTGTTACTGAGACTGCAAAAGCTTCTTCAATGTGTTTTCTGGTGGACAAATCATAGGGACATGATGCCAAAGATTCTTTCTGGAGCAGTTCTCGTGAAAATAACAAACCTGTTTTGCTGGTCAAAGAGGAAGGAAGATGTTGAACTTCAAACACGCCACAAGCTTGCTGACTATTGGTATAACGGGTGGCACAGGTGATGGTTCCTCCTTAGATACTCATGCAAATATCTGGCCAGGTGAATGAGGAAGTGCACCTGTTAACTGGTTAACTCCTGCTCTGCATTTGCACACTATGCTTCTACATCCACTGTGGCAAACCACTACTAATGATTTCAGTGGTATGTTTGTTTGCCAAAACTAAAACACCAACCTATATGATAAATTTGCATATCTTAGTATCTGGGTTGGACTGAATTTTTTTCTTCTTGTGGCCAGTAAATAGCTTATTACTCCACCAAGGAATGGGACAGAGTTATGTGATGATCAGCGTATGTTTGTCTGTCCGTTTGACATACTAACGGATTTGGATGAAATTTTCAGGGAAGGTCAGAAATGATGCAAGGACCGAGTGATTAGATTTTGGCAGTGAACTTATAGTCTGGATTCACAGATTTCTGAGGAGAAGATTTCCATATCATTGTGAGATAGCTGCACACCATCACTGTAACTATGACAACAAGTGAACATTATGTCCGCTGCTTGCTGACGATCACATGATGCGATCCTACAAATCAACCGCTGCAGACTTATCGAGACTTATCTGTCGAAAATTATACAACTGAACAGCCTTGGAGGAGTACTGCGCTCTCTGAGTGCTTTTCTTGTATTCCAATTTGTAGCTCAGCTCGGTCTAACAACAAGCTGCAGTGTGAAGCACAACTGAACAACTGCACCAGTAGGGTGCCACTGTGTTTCAGAAGCTACCAAATGAATCACAAATATTCTTTTAGCTTACAAAAATATCTACAAATGACTCCTTTCATCTAAACTTTTTCCTGTCCAGAGTTAACAAACAGAGGTTGCTGCTGGACAGAGCATTGATTATGTGCAGAATGTGTTTGCTGCTGAAAGATGGTGGGAGGTGTTAGATGAAATAACAGTGTGATGACTGTTCAGAATCCCACCCCAGACACAGACTTTCATTAATGACGAGAGGTCTGGTCATGAACTTGTGGCCTGGTCAAATAATGAACCCATTTGTAGGCCTGCAAAGAAAATAACGTCTCTTAACTTCTCTCACTTCTTAAAGTAGCAACTAAAGGCATATTTGTTATGTTCCTGCTGATTTTGTTAGTGTCTTTCATTGAGGGCTATCTTAAATGAACTTATCAGTGCTTCAGCAGATGTGTTTGGCTGTGTGAAGCACCAGACGTGTAGGACACCTGTAATGTGCCGTCAGCAGTGAAAAGAAGACCCAATGTCAAGCAGGACAGTAGCGCTTGTCCAGGGCAGACACAGATGCACAGGGTCACACAGGGCGGCCATTGTGTGGACACCATTTATGCACAGACACATATACACACACCTGGGTCAGAGGCAGCAGCAAAGTGTCACTGTGTTGAACTGAAGCAGAGAGCCAGCTGCTGTCTTGCTGTTACAGGGATCCACCAGTATGCAAGTCTACATTGGTTGTAAAACTGCACAGGTCAGGCAGAGGCTGGCTCACTAGCTAGTCAACCTCGTGTGCTCCTCATGTGTAAAGTGGCCAGTCAGTCTTTCAATAAGAAGGGCCTTGAAATAAAGAGGAAACATTTTCCAGATACAACATATAAAACTACTATGCATTTACATATACAATACCTTCACAAATGTATTTACATACCAGAGGTGTGAACTTTTGCCATGAATCTTGTTATGCCATACATCCAAGAACATCACCTCATGTTGCAGCAGGATAATGCACGGCCCCATGTTGCAAGGATCAGTACACAATTCTTGGAAGCTGAAAACATCTCAGTTCTTGCATGGCCAGTATACTCACCGGACATGTCACCCATTGAGCATGTTTGGGATGCTCTGGATCGGCATATACGACAGCGTGTACCAGTTCCCGCCAATATCCAGCAACTTCACACAGCCACTTGAAGAGGAGTGGACCCCCCTCCACCAATAAGACAAAACTCCACCTTTCAGAGTGGCCTTTTATTGTGGGCAGTTTAAGGCACACCTGTGGACTAATCATGGTGTCTAATCAGCATCTTGATATGGCTCATCTGTGAGGTGGGATGGATTATCTCAGCAAAGGAGAAGTGCTCACTATCACAGATTTAGACAGATTTGTGAACAATATTTGATAGAAATGGAAATATTGTGTATGTGGAAAAAGTTTCAGATCTTTGAGTTCATCTCACAAAAAATGGGAGCAAAAACAAATGTGTTGCGTTTATATTTTTGTTGAGTGTATTAACCCAGAGGAAAATTTTACTGCTCAAAGCTTGCTCTTCTACAGCTCAGGAGACAAATTTGAGATTCTCATGTCAGCCTCATTTTAGTTTCTATTTTGTCTAAAATGTTTCTCATATGTTTCTCCTAAAATTCATTAGGAGAAATAGGTGAGACAGGATAATTAGAGGGAGTCATACTTGAGACTTCTGGGAGATACCATGCTAATCTCAACACAGTGTTTTTAATGGCTCCTTTATTTCTCCTCTGGAAAAGAAAATGAGCAATATGTGAGACTCACTCACACCTCAACATGAGCACAACAGGGTATCAAACCACAACCCTCTGGTTGTGAGACAGCCACTCTACCCACTGAGCTATGCCACCCTACACGCATGTGCGCACGCACGCACGCACGCACGCACGCACGCACGCACGCACGCACGCACGCACGCACGCACGCACGCACGCACGCACGCACGCACGCACGCACGCACGCACGCACGCACGCACCTTACAAATGCTGCAACAAATAAGAAGTTGCCAGGATACAGCCTAAACATCTTGAGGCACTTATAATAATATATGGTGAATTCAATCATGTCCCCTCTCCTCCCACTCGACTGGATTTATCATTCTAAACAGCACGGATCATCCACTCATAATATCGTGATGGGCCTCTCTCTTGCCTGCAGGACAGAGAGATATAGAAGATCTTTGTACCCACAACGATCAGACTTTATAATTCTATAGCAAATAGCAGATGAGCTGACAGACAAATGAATTTCCCTTTTGGGATGAATAAAGTAATCTGAATCTTTATTAATTAATTTTAAAAAATATCATGTGGATTACAATAAAGTCAATATGATAGATGATTAAAAACAACCAAAACGTTGATCTGAGTCTGAGAATTCAATGAGTGCTTGTGGAGATCTCTTCATTTGTTCTGTCTGAGCTTAGTATGAGATGCATGAACTGAAGCTGGGATGAGATTGAGTTCTTAGAGAGACCTCTCTGATTTCTCTGCCTGAGATCACAAAGAGACACAAAAGCTGAGAAACTCTGAGAATTATATTAGAGCTTGTTGAGATCTCTTCTGAAACTTTAAAGGAGACTAAACTGAGATTTAGTGCATCTTATTGCTCTGGAGAAAAAATGGGACACAGGAGAAATAAACCTTAGTCTCAGTTTGGTGTCACACAGATCTCAAAGTTGTCTAGGAGAAGTAAATGAAACATTTTTGAGATCTCTTTTTGAATTTTCTTTTCCTCTGGGAAACCCAGGCACTCTGAATTCATAATATTATTTATTTATTTATAGAGCGGGACATGCAGGGAACTGACATGAATCAAACCCAGACTGTTATGATCGTGATTCAACTCTGTGCAACCAGGTGAGCTATTGGGATACCCCTGAATCTATACTGTCATCAGCACCTTGCACCTGGAAGGTAGAAACTTTCACTCATGGCTTTGACTTCATATTTCAGCTCATTATATGTCTCCTGTCATATAAAAAACTCAATTTTCATCAGATGTGATTTTTAAAACTGATAAATTAAAGCTCTTTCAACTTGGCAGATGATTGATGGCCTAGATTTTGTCTTTTAACTGGGGATGACTTCATGTCTTCTGTAAACTCAAAAAATGGTGGATTTGCATATACAGGCAGACAAATATTGACTTGTACATTACATGAAACAAAAGACATGTGAGTTTCATCTGAGTTGAAACTTGATAAACATAATCCACAATATAACCAGGACACTCAGTCTGTTTTCATACCTTAGAAATCTGAATAAAACTGTTTCAGTCTTGTCTCAGAGTACATGGCCACTTTGAGTTTGAAAAAGAAAGTCTTTGCTACCATTTATTGTTTGATCTTCTGACCAGAGTCTCATTTTTAGGTGCTAGTGCTGATGATTTTTTTTAAAAATCTGTGTTTATTAATTTTCTCTAATGAAAAAGCAATCTATTTATTGTACAGCAGTTAAACCAAATGAAACAGAAGTAAAATTGCTATTTTAGGAAAATAATTGAAATCAAACCTCTGAATCAAATCAACAAAAGTATAATTGTGTGTGCATGCATTGCTGCAGGTGCTGGATGTAAGTGAAAATAGCCACTGTAACAATCTGAGCTGTCTCACGTGACTGATCATTACAGACTGATGGAGCTGAATACTTTTCAACCTCAAGCTGTTTTCCCTACTCAATATAGTATGAATTACATTATTTTCCATGAATTACAGACACTGTAGATAAAAAAATATATGTACTAGTTGATGCAGAATTGCAGCATCAAAGGAATAAAAAAAACAAGGCTTGCTTGATGAGAACCTGATGATAAATAGGCAAGTGCAAGGGGTGACTTTGCAGTTCAGACAGGAGGTGAAGATCTGATCAGAGGTCCGATCATGCCATAATTCAACGCAAAATTCATCACCATCATTGCACTTATGGGCGGATGATAACAAAATTCTTCCAGAACTCAATGCCCAGTTAAAAAATGCAGATGTCAGACAGCCTCCCTTCTCACGATCCCCTCCTCTCCTCCACTCTTGATCTCTCCACTTTGATTTATTCATTTTCTATGTTGGCGAGCCAGAAAGGACAATGGTGTCTTTCATAACTGACACAGTGTTCCCACAACTTGCATCCTACGGTCCCCCAGAGTTCCTCATCCACCAGGCCAATCTGATGTGACCAGGTCAGGGAGGACTGGTTCTACTTGGGAAAGGGAAACAGAAAGATAAGTAGTATAGGCCTATATATGCACTACACACTGTATATTTTACACCACATAATTGTGTCTTCAGTAAAGTAATATCAGGCTAAAATAATAAGTATACAAATTTTGCTGTAAGATGTAAATTGCGTTTTAGGTTCTGCTTAAACCAGTGTAAGCAAACTTGAAAGTAAAAGAACTGAACAAAATATCTTTTTAAAGTATAGATCTAGAATATTCTCATTTATGTTGTAGTTTCTGTTATTTTTGGAGAATTGGGGTCAAAGATGCATGCTCTGGTGCAGAGTGATGCTGCAGTGATACATTAAAGTTACGTAGATGTTTGGTACCGTTCCTGAAAGGAATTTCTTATCAGTAAAAGCTGGAACTTGATGTTTCTCCCTCATAGAAACGATGAAAAACCATAATGCCAAAGGAAAAATAGAAGTTTCACGAGAGCACTTCAGTGTTTTCAAATAAGAAGTTTCATTCCACACCAGATGAAACAGTTTGTGTGGGAGGAAAACACAGAATGGGGAAAGAGGGACGAGAGCTGGAGGGAATGAAGGAGTAGAGGGGAGTGCAGGCAAATGAGGGGGTGAGGTGGGGGGAGATGACCAGGGGTCATGTTGCCTCCCCCTGTACTTGCTCTCTGAGGTGCATGCAGGGAGGCTGATTGCATAGTCAAGGCTCCTGCTCAGAAAGACAGCCTTTCTTTTCTCCAGACCCTTGCTAATGCAATTGAAAGAAATTAGTATAATTATGCTCCATATTGCAGATTGAGGAGGCAATGTGGCCTGTGGGACGAGGACAGGGAGGGTGAGCTAGTGTGGGTATTTGCTGACGGGAATAACTAATTCATCAGCTACTTTTGCCATTTATCAGAGTACATTCTTGCATTTATGACATTACAGCTAATCAAATAAAGTGGTTCTGGAATGCTGCATCTTCCTCAAAATGTGATTCTGATAATGCGAAAATGTCTCCTCCTCTCTCTTCCCTTAAGGCCCTCCCATCAACCACATCTAGTTGCTTTGCCCACTTGGTTGCAACCACCCAGGGCAGAAGAATCTGTCTGAGTCAAGTGAGTCTGCATTCGCGCCATCGTCCCCCGATGTCAGTAGTGCCTATTCTAGTGCCATCATCCTCCATCAAATAACAGCTGTGCATACGCTGAAACACATGTGAGTGCACCACAGAGGACAGATCTATCAAATGAGTCCACTCTGAGACAAATGCCCCACATTCTGACATGTTTATGAAAGGAAAATGTTGAAAAGAAATGGTATAAAAGAAATCGATGTCAGTAATGTATTTCCGTACTTGATGTTGGCTGTAGACTTCTGAGAAAAGACACAGGAGGAGTTCTTACAAGCCCAAACCAGAAGTATGCATTTGTTACCACAGTTTGCCTGAACATGGTTTCAGGGCCCTGATTTACCACTATGTATGCAACTGTGACAGTAATTAAAGAGTGCTGTAGACAGGGGTTAAAATAAGGTGCGGAGCAGTGGAGAAAAACTGATATGGGTCTGTTTTAGAACAACAACGAGAGCATGAAAATGTGGATTCTACTTAATTATTAGAGATGTGTAAATGTGCCAGGGGTATAATGATATCCAGATTTACAGGAAATGATGGTGATGATGCAGCACGTTTGACAATTTGACCTTGAAGCACACTTGAGGAAGACCTCCTCTTCTTCAGACTCTCCGTCTGGGCCCCACCCTGCAGAGATGGAGGAAGCAGTGGGGGATGGAAGAACACCATTTAATCCCTGCTCCAGAGAGTACAGGCCTACACATCATCTATATCCTGTTTAGGGAAAGAAGTTTTTTGAAACTCATCTCATAGCTCCCAATGGCATCATCAAAGACAAATATGAGACGAGAGCACGCAACAAGAAGAGTCTAGAGTGTCTGCTTTTACTCTTCAGAGATTCAGCATTTGCAATGAAGATTTTCAAGAGCAAAGTTTTAGAAAATATGACAAGTTGCATATTAAACAAATATATGAACCCAAAAAAACTGAGTACATAAATGAAGGGAAATTCAGCAGCAACAACACTGATGCCCACCGACACAGACATCCACTGATCATACATTCAGGAATTTCTTTTTGGGAGTAAGGTCCAAAAAACAGATGATTCCTTGTTTTAGCACAATAATTTATACTTATACATCATGTATGTTGCATGTATGTGATGAGAGTCAACCCACACATGAGCACACATACATAAACACAGAAAGAGAAGTTAATAAACGTTCAAACTAATAGGATGAGCAAGTGGCTTTAAAGTAAAAAAAATTAATAAATACAGAAAGGAAAGACAAAAGGCTTGTGAAAGACATGAGTGACAAATTTGATTACAACCAGAAAACAAATTCTATTGAGTCTGAATGACCCAGTTTGGAAACCAGAAACATACCCAGTGTGATAATATTTACAGGCAGCACAAAAAGTCCCCAAACAAAGCAATGTGGTCAAAGAATATTAAAATCTGACCTTGATTTCTTCTCTATTTTCAAATTCACAAAAAGATGCAGTTGTACGCCATTAGTTGAGAAAGTGACTGATTGATGTGTACACAATGCTGATGACTAAAATGACAGGCAAAAAGTGCATAAGATTCATTTGCTCTTGTGGTATTTCTTAAAATAATTGGAAGATATCAAATATATATGTTGCAAATGCTGCAATGTTAAAACAGATAACTGAAACATGCAACCAGCGATGCCAGTAAACGTGCATTAAATAAACCATTTACACTAATCGTTAAATCATATTAATAAGTATCAATTACAGCAACAAAAATAGTTTCTGAATGCTTTAACTGCTTCACAATGAAATATTAGTTTTGAGGGAGCATATACACTGGAGATGTGTGCCATTGCAGTGTAATAAAAAGCTTTGTGACCAGAAAGAGAGAAAAAAAAAGAAAGATTGTCAAGGTTGTCGAGACACATAATGTGGGCTGTTAATCAGTCACAGAGCGGAGGGAGGCGGCTCCCTCAGGAAGCAATTAGCTGTGTTGGACCAGTTGCTAATAAAACACTTGGGTTACAAGCTACCCACACCCCAGCAAGTCCAGGGGACCCACAATACTCTGAGAGACTGTTGGTGTGTGCATACATGTGTGTGTGTGTGTGTGTGTGTGTGTGTGTGTGTGTGTGTGTGTGTGTGTGCGCGCGCGCGCGTGCATGCGTGCCCGTGTGCATGCGTGCCCGTGTGCATGCACACGCGTGTATGTGTGTTGAGGCCTAACAGGTAGACAGATAAAGTCACAGTAGCAGCAACTAGTACAGCAGCACTCTGTCAACTTCAGATGCTGTAAAAGTAATTAGCAAATTTTAACCGAGGAGTCTTCCTCTGTAAATCTAAAAGGTAGCTGCATACAGTTTATCATATGGTCAACTTGAGCTACAGATTTTCACAAGAACGTTTCAAAATGACCACAATGTGATAAACCATTCATAATCACTTTCTATTTGAATTTAGTATGTTGGCACATTGCACAAAAGAAATAAACATTCTGAAACATTGCGGATAAACACAAAACAAATGTAAATTAATTGCAATTTATATGCATTGCCATCCACTATTATTATGTCAAACTTAGGGAAGGAGTCCACTAAGATAAACCCTTCACTCAAAACAAGTAGTTTGCTGAGAATAAGATGTGAAGGTTATTACCTCCGCCAAGGAGGTTATGTGACACCTGGCATTTATTTGTTTGTCTGTCTGTCTGTCTGTCTGTCTGTTAGCAAGATAACTCAAAAACGCCTGGCCAGATTCACATGAAATTTTGAGGGGATGTAGACTATGGTAAGAGGAAGAGCTGATTTAATTTTAGTGGCAATCCGGAAAGGATCCTGGATTCTGGATCACTTTGAATTTTTTAGTATGTTTTAGTATGTGGTCCAAAATAGAACAAAAACATCATAGGTTAGTATATCGTCCAACAAATTGTAACAAAGTGACCAGATAGCTCAACTGGTTAAGAAGGTGATTCATAAACAGAACTGTGTCAGAGACGCGGGTTTGATCCCAGCTCATGCTCCTTTACTGCATGGGTTTCCTGTTTTCCTCTCTATCCTTGGCGGAGGTCTGCACTCTCTGAGTGCTTTTGGAAATGCATTTATTTTTATGTGACTTATTAATTGGGTCAGAAAAACAAAACAAAACAAAAAAACAAAGTAAAAAGCACAGACTCAAATTATAATCTCTTTTGTTACTTAAGTTTCAACAAAATTAATTCAATATGAGTTTGCTATCTAACTAACTAAACATAAAGAGGACAAGTAAATTATATTGGAGGAGGATTTAACTGAAGCACTAGTGGCAGTAGTGGAAGGCAGAAAATTATATTCTCATGAACTCTCATGAGTTTATGGGAATCATGGGAATATGAGGGTGAAGGCTTCCCACCTTCACCCTCATGTAGGGAGACTGTAGAGTCCAGAATAAAGTGGCCAGCAGCCACTAAGAGGATCCCAGAAACCACCTCTTGCAGTGTGGTGAGTGCAACGTTAGATTAGATTTCAGTTCAGCATCCAGGCCTTGCCAAATCTTCAACACTAGACACAACAAAATGAGCCTATTTAAGAAACAAAGCGGAAGAAATGCCACTTCAAACTCTTCCCTTGGGGAAAAGACAGGGTCAGAAGAGATAGAGAGGGAGAGGAGAGAAAGACAAAGGAGAAAGGAGGAGGAGGTAGTGGATATAAGTGGAAGCACATTGACAAGCTGTAGACAGCAGGCACTGGTCTGCATGTTTAATGCTCAGTCAAGTTTCCAATGTTTAGAAGAGATCTTTTGAAAAGACTGGTTATTGACAATTCACTTGGGACCTAAACTCCACTTGATCGGGTTTTGTGAGGATTAGTCACCCCTAAAGATCCAATTTTTCAGATTTTGAGGAAGGTGTTAAATCAAGAACATTATAAACAGAACCCCATTTGGCTGGCAAAAAAAAACACTGCTTCACCAACTCAATAGCTCAATTTTTTTTATTTTATTTTTTACTGTGATTAATGTACTGCTAAGTTTATTTATTTTTTTAAATACATGCTTTACACTACTTGCTGTAAAAGAAATGACATCTTAAGGAGATGAAACTGTAGCTAAGATACTGAACTGATTGTGTCATGGATGGGAAATTCATCTAAACTGTGATTTTATTTTATTATAAAGAACACCAGAGATGGCCTATACTGGCCTTCTTAGAAAGTTGGCTTCTCAGTTTGGCTTGAAATACTGAAGATGTATTATTACATACTGCAATAATTAGGTTGCTTTGGCAGTCACAGCCCTTTGTAGGAAATGAACGATGCTGAAAATATAGAGGCATCAGTTCAATGAAATCGAAGGTTTGACTTTGTAAGGAATGTCATGGTGGTAAATTCAAATGATTACTGACAAACATAAAACATTTGTATGAGTCGACCAAATTAAATTAGTTATACCAGACACATGCAAACACAAAGGGAGTTTACAAAATGTAATTGGAGCCTGACTGTTCCAAACTCAATGTAATACAAATTTGGACTCTTCCAGGAATCGACAATAAATCAAAAAACATGTACAACTGAACTGAACTGGTGTTCATGAGGATAAGTAAAACTGAGGTACACTTTTGACATCCACATCTGATCTTGATTTAAAACTTGCCTTCTATTTCGCAGTCTACAAGAGAAACATGCTAATGCTGTTGAACTCAGGACAAACTGTCGATGTTTAGATTGCATCACTGTTGATCATTTTCTCTTGTCACCTGTTCGTGTAGGTGGTAGAGGTATGTGGAATCTAACCTGAGTTATTCCTGCAACAAAGTGCGGATAATTTTGCATCCACCAGCTGTAGTGTGAAGTCATTTGTTGTGAGACAACATTTATGTATGTTTTATTGCACATGGAAACCGAGGTGTGTCTGCAGGCCAGATTTTCACATGCTGTGTGGTCCTGCCCCAAGAGGTGAGGAGAAGAAGAACCTCACCCTTCATCAACAGAAATGGAGAGTGTATTCTCAGGAATCTCGGCGGAGAGATGATTTTCTTTTCTCAGAGAATGACTCAACATTGACTGAAAGAGAGAGTGAGACTAGAGAAATAGTCTCTACTCTATCACACCTGAGGCGGGCCAGATAGTCCCAGGAAAATGGGTTTCACAGAGAAGATGAGTCAGCAAATATGAACAAGGATGCAGCCACTCTGTCAATGGTCGGATGATTTAACAAGGACAACAGAGAAATGCTCTGATGTCTGAAAATGATATGTGCAAGAGAAAGGGGAAGACCAAAGGAGCGGTGAAAGTGGTAAGAATGAAGATGGGGATGGGGAATTCTTCATCTGCATCCTCCTTTTTCATTGAAAGGGTTTAGTCAGGGCATGCCCTCCCCTCCTGGTCTAAGGGTGTCCACAGTACATATGTTCAACCAGTGGCCAGCTTACATTCATTTGCCAGGCCTTCCTTCCTCTCTAACAGGTACACAACCACACTCTAGGTGACACCTCCTTTGTCCACCATGACAATTAGAGGATATGCCTCTGAGACCCAAGTTCATCTCTTTGTAAAGACAAACTCACTTCTAAGAAATTTTACAAGCTGGAAGAAAGGCCAGTCATATTGTAGTTGGAAGGATAACTAGGAAATAGACAAATGTTATAAATAAGATATTACAGTTCATTTCATTCCAAATTTTGCTTTTGTGTATTAGTATTCATGTGAAAGCCCAACACATCTTCCACAGTTTATTGCCTTTGGGTTAACCACAGCCAGTGGCATTTCCTCCAGAGGAATCACACATGGCCAATATAAATTAACAACTTGAAAATTAATTAGACAGAACACATAATGCTTCTTGAGTTCTGCAAAAACTAAAGAGCTTGCTACTTCACCTTTTTCTTCAATTTAAATGTAATTACTTTCAGTCCTAGCTAGTCAATTTTGGTTTTTACAGTTGTAAGCACTTGCGGAAAATTATATTCTTGGCACCTGAATTCCACTGTGGCACGTACTCTGCTTCCCAGGCCCATACTAGTCTGATTGAAAAAACACCGACAGCGGCACTGTGGCACCCTTAGTGTTTGGCAGCCAACACCATGCAGGAATCGCAGAGAAACTAAAGCAATCAATTAAAAAAGAAAGGGAAAAAATCCAGACATGCACTTTGTCTGCTTTCCTATTTGCATTCTAAATGAACAGTATGACACTGCTTAGTGGGTATATGGATGTAGAATATGATGTTTAAGGTTTCAAAATCAAAGTAAGGACAAAGAATTAATGTAACCAGGGGGAATGAAGAAAGCTAAACACCAGATGATGACAACAATAAGACTTGCTTAACAAAACACAAGTCAGTAACCTGCCTACAAATTTAAACTTGGCTATATTTAAAGTTTTTTATTTAAATAATTTTTTTCCAGACATTAAAGTCAACAAGTCTACATGTTACAGTCACTAATACAAAGACTTCAAACTGGCTATTTCTGCAGAAATAATATATAATAACATGTGCACAGTTACAAGGAGAAGATGTGCTTTTCTTATGTAGAATTGTTGTACATGTAACATTTCAAATACTTGTATGTGTCATTGTAAATAATGTGCAGATCTAACACGTGAGTGCTGGCACCTAAAACTGTACTGTGATGCAAATGTTAAATTTGCATCTGATTTTGTATTCAAAACTTTCCAGTTTGCTGTGACAGCTGGAGAATGCTGGTGTGCAGTGATGTCGCCTCGAATAGAAGGGGTGACAGCTTTGAATAACCAAATAAATTCAGTTTACCTCAGTGCATTTTCCATATTTCTCAGGCCTTTTTTCAATGCAAAACGGCCTACTTGGAGCGATGACTATCACTACATATATGACTGTGGCTGCTGAAAAATAGGGAAATGAATGTTGCAAATATGACAGTTAGTACGGGTGTAGATGGTTTACTTCCCTGTTTGGGCTGTGTTCAGTTTGGTTGTTTGCATGTTTCTTTCTTCATTTTGTTTCTTCTCATATGACAATTGTGCAAGGTTACAAACAAGGTGGAAAGAATTAGGCAACTATTTCCTTCAAATATAACAGGGATATACACTTTGTCTTACTATCTCACAGAAATACACACAGAAAATAACATTCTGACTTGTTTGTGCTGTTTCTGAAACACAAAATCATTGCCGCCGCCCCCCCCCCCCCCCCCCCCCCCCCCCCCCTCCAGCTGTGTCCTAGGGAGGTGAAACCCAAACCAGAGTGGAGAGAGCTCTCTCAACTCCTCAACCTCTCAACACATCCTCAGCGCTACCCTTTGAAAATAAACCACACCGGCAAGTCCCCGTCTCAAACTCTCATCTCATATGTGAGCACACATGCCCCACGCTCCACTGGGAGCTCTTTGGAGACTTCCCCGCTGCTGTTCCAGGAAGCAGATGTGAGAATGGCGGCAATCAGGCGTGATGCTTCACTAGACAATGTGGAGACCATTATTCTCATACTGAAGATATAGAAGATAAGTGAAAGATGCCGTATCTTCTGCAGTTGCCCAGGGTTAGCTAATATGATACAGTGCAAAGCTAAATGCATCTGATCAGTGTCATATCAACAGCATATGGCTTCATTTTGTCAATCTACAGAATCGCAGGCTGGACACAGATTGCAAGGCTTTAACAAATTTAACATGACAAATGAATTGATATAAATGAAGGTAAATGACAGTGATGGGAGAGTAATTGGCCACAAAAAAGAGAAAACCACTCAAACAATAACTTCCACACACCCACAAGGGAGCATAGAGTTGATGAAATATTTAGTGATTTGATATAAACCGGTGACACGTTCTTGCAACTTCCCACACTCTAAAACATGTGGAGAGCTGAAGCTCCAGATGGCTGGGAGTCTGCATTTTCAGAGATCCACCTTCTAATGAGGATTTCTCTCCCACGCAAACTGTTATCTGAGCAAGGAAGAAACTCAGAGTGACCCAGAATTTGTTGCTTCTCGTAAATTAGATGGACCAAGGTGACAGATTGAATAATAACCTAGAGCCATGCATAAAGACTAGGCGACATGATTTCCCCTCTGGTCCAACAGGCAGTGAGAAGCCTGCAGGGGGTATGTGACAGCGCCACGACTGAACAGATATCGTAGCAATGAACTCAGTGTCTTGGCAGAGCTTTAGCTCTGAGGTGTCAAATTCATTTTCATTCATGGGGCACATACAGCACAATTTGATCTCAAATGGGCCGGTCCAATAAAATCAGGGCATAAAAACCTATGAATAACAACAACTCACAATCTTTCCCTTTGTTTTAGTGCAAAAAAGTTCAAATACATTCCCAAAATGTTCACATTTATTGAAATATCTTTTTACAAATCATGAACAATGTGAAATCTCTTAAGACAAATAAGTGCAATTTCAACAACAATATTCCTTGATTTATCATTTGTGCATTACAACTTAGAGATCACAATGTACCTGCAAAAGCACAAAACATTTAGTCACAGGTATCTGGAACTGAACGATATAGTGTTTTTCTTTATGACCAAAACAGCTTGTCATCAAGATGTAGAAATTATTTTAAATGTACATTCATTTCCACATCTGTGTAGAATTCCTGACCATCACTTCATATAAACTAAAGTAGTAACTATTAAGGAAGAAGGTTAAGTAATCCCCCTGCCATGTAAATGTATTAAATTTATACATTAAAAAATACATAAAAGTTGTAGCAATTCATGATCAATAGGGTTCAACCAAACAACGTCACACGAAAGCTGCTAACTGACATTATATTGCACAATGTTCAGTGTCTTCTCTGTAACTCAGTCATCCTGCGGGCTGAATTGGACCCTCTGGTGGGCCGGTTTTGGCCCTCGGGCCGTCTGTTTGATACCCCTGCTTTAGCTACACAAATGGTGGAAGGCAGAAATCAACTGAAGTCATTCAGAAGTGACAGACAAAAGTACACGTGGATGATTATAGTGACAAATTACCAGTAGAAATATTGTCTACAAGAGAAAAAGAAGTCAATGGAAGTTTTGAATGATGAACCTGGAACTAAGCTATGCTATCATCAAGCAAAAAAAAATACAAATAGTAAAGAAATATGAAGCTGATTGCCTTCAGGGCGACAGAAAAAAACGCTGCACACATGCAAAGAGACACACCTATGATTAGTAAGTCCTACATGAAACAAGAACTACCCAAGGTGAATGTTTGTAGCTAAACACTGATAAAGTTTGCTGATTTTTCCTTGAGAACAAGCTTGCAGGACTCTCTAGTGTCAGGGATGTCTTTAAGCATCACAAGACAGGAATACTAAGTGTATGGGACAGTGGGCTCTTTCAGGGAACAGCCCTTTTTATGAAATAACATTCAAGCATTTTCAGAGAGAGACAGAAGAACTTATTATCAATGTAGCTGAATTGTTGCATGCATAGAGGGGGATGGGCACTCTAAGGTGTGAGGGAGGGAGCCATGTGTATCAAAACTCTCATTAAGGATACAGAGCTACTTCAGTGGGAGAAACATATTTAAAAAGCTGAAGAATATTTTCCAACAGCCCACAGTTTCCTGTATACCTGAACTCTGAATCCCATTAGCATATTTCTTATAAGATTATCAAAAAGCTTGTTTATGAAACATGAAGGCAGAGAGAAAACATATGCAAAGTTGATACAAAAATTCATCCACAATTTGGCTCGTTCTTCGATGGAGAATGCTCATGAGAAAGAAGCAGCTTGTATGAAGTTGAGTAAGGCAGTACATGTAGCCGACAGAGCAAAATAGATAGGTTGTTTTTGATTTTCAAGTTCAGTAACTCTTTAGTCTGTCTCCAGTTCTGCATTACAACGATTTCTTATGGCTAAAAATCAATATCAAAGCACATCTGTATCTGTGTATTTTCTATCACTTTGGTCCAGCATCACATCCCCTGCAGAGAGTATGGTATGACACCTGATCTGCCTCAACAAGATCAAGAACACTCGCCTGCATGACTTCCTCTCCTTTCTTTCATTCCTTTCCCCTCTCCATCTCCTACCACCTCTTTCTGAGCTGCACAAAGTCGGATGAGGGTCATCTTACCAATGTCCCTACTGTGATGTAGAAATCCAAAATTTTGGCAACATCCTGACCCGTTAACATGTTAACTTCACTAAGTTGACAGGATCTCCCTCTGCTTTCTGCAGCACTTTTGAACTGCCCTTGTCTTTGATGCTGTTAATGACATTACAAAATAAGCAAACAGGGATGCAACCTGAAATTAACATAAAATCTTAGTAAGCAGCACAGTGTTTGTGTGTTAGACTTGTGCAGCTCTGTAACTTTCTGCCATCATTTTCACATCGTATAAATGTTTCTTGTTCTACACACTTGTTTGAGTGGGCAGCATTTCCACTGAGGCAGTCCTTTGACGTGTGCATATTGTTGTATTGCTGTTTTGTGGGTGTTACTGTGTTTTTATTTTGACATGGTATAATGTTTGTGTGTGTGCTAGGTTGGGGTGTTCTCTGAGGATATGTGTGCACGTGTTGGGGTGTGTGTGTGCCTGTGTGGGGGAGGGAGGCACAGCTCTGCAGTCTGATATTCTGGGAACAGCAGGGTGGCGTTGTTGACCCACCTGCTCCCTTCTCTCTTCAGCTGGATCTAGTCGGATTTCAGCAGCTGCATCCCCTCACAAAGCACCTCTTTGTAATCTTCCCAAGGCACACAAATACAACTGCAACCAGGAGAGGAGAGAGGAAGGAGGAGGGAAGATGGACAGTGGAGACAGAGAGAGGAAAAAGAGCGATAGCTGTTCTGTTTGGTGTGTACCAGTGTCACTGATCCTATATATTTAAATGAAGCTACATACAGTAGCATGTACTCTTAGAAACAGGTCATCCTCTGTCCACATGTACACATGACTGACATGACCTTATACTCATACCTGTGCAGGAGCACATATGCAAAATTAGACTGCATGGTTTGACGGGTGAATATTATTTTAAAAAAACATTTTAGAAATTTATGCAAAGCATCTTTGCAAATGAATGCCCTTAAAAAAGAATAAAGACTGGAACAAGCTGCCTCACAAATAGAAAGTGACTAGAGTTGAGAAGTGTGGCCCATTTGTTTCCCATTAGCAAAATTTCCCCATGGCACTCAGTTGTAATGAATCTCACGCCTCTGGAATATGCTGTGTCACATGCATGTCATTTTGCACTTCACGCTACATAGTAAAAACAAGGCCCACTCTCATTCCATCTTCTCAACCACAAACCTGGTTGTGTTTGAGACCCAATCACCAGAAATTGCATCCCAAAACAAGACTCTGTTCCTCCAATCCTGTCTCCAGCAACTGGTCGCTGCAGTCCCAACTCTGACAATCTGGTGGCAAAAGAAGGGAGGCGTCATTAGGAGATTGACTACAGCAGTGCACTTCACTGCCATCATAAATATTTTTAACTGAATTTGAGGCTATAAATATACCAGCAGGAGTAAAATTCTGCTGTTGGACAGAGAAAGGTAAAGCTATTGGTTCTGATTAAATTATGTACCAATTTATGCAGTCATGTGTGGATAACTGATAGACTACACAAATGATCTGAGCTGTATAAATACCAACACAAACATGCATACACATAAATAAATGTTTACAATTTTTCCAAGTAAGGGGATTCAGATGTTTTACGTTTCAATTACAGCTGGGTCTCAGAAAAGTCATCTTTGTCAAATATGATGA
Source organism: Acanthochromis polyacanthus (assembly GCF_021347895.1). Taxonomy (NCBI): domain Eukaryota; kingdom Metazoa; phylum Chordata; class Actinopteri; family Pomacentridae; genus Acanthochromis; species Acanthochromis polyacanthus. The sequence goes on along the minus strand of NC_067133.1, from coordinate 22,024,148 downwards.
TAAATTTTTTAAAAAAACAGGAGAACGGAGAGGTCCAATATAAAAATGTAATCATCATTTAAGTTAATCAATGGTGACACATTCTTTTTATAATTCACAAAAGAAAGTTGATTTTTGCAGAGCACAATAAAGCAGCATCTTGTTAAATTAGGAACTCTGTAACTGAGCAGATTTACATTCTGTATTAAATGTAATCAAGCTGTCCCAGGGGTGACCATTAGTAGACACATAAGGTAGGGAGAAAGAGGGGTACTTCTAATATTCCCGAAACTAAAATAGCAAAGAGTTCAATTATAGATTTTTGGTGGAAACAAAAACATATTGTTCTTTCAATTTAACAAAAAAATCAATAATGATATTTAAACATGAAAGTGACTAAATAAGAACAAAACAACATAGGAGAGCAGAGAGAACAGAGACACATACAAACACAGAAAGGTAACTCAAGGTGAGTGTGGTGAGTGGAATCAAAAGTTGGTGATTTGATCATCTTCAGCTGACATGTAATTTCATCTACTCACTGATCCTGAACAGTCTTCGGTGAGCAGAGGTTAAACGCTTCACCAAAGGAGATATTGTGATCCAAACTGGTCCATTTTTGTAACAGTCTGTTGGAGTATTAGTTATTTAGTAGACAAAATCACTTATCAGAGCAACACGACTAGTCAAAATTAGTGTAAATACAGAAAGTGGAGAAGAGTGTTTTATTTCCAAAGCAAAACACTTTGAGGGAAAGTTAAATCCCTCTGTGAGTAAAAGGGTCAGACTTTGTGGTCAACTGAAAAGCCTCTATATCTTTCTCCTTTCTGCAACACAACTAGTTCCGTGCACCCGTTGGTCCCCAGCGAGAGCACTGCACCTCTTCAAAGCGAACAGGAAGTGACTTTAGTGACCTTAGACTCCTACACCATGTGATGTGCATCTGTACACCACCATATAGCCATAGTCCAAAGTTCATTCAACAACCTAGTAAATTCAACACAACAATACAAAAACAGCATCCGTTTTAATGTGTCGCACATCTACAGGCAAACACTGGTTTACACACACCATGTGTATGATTTGCCTTTTTAATGTCCCTGAAGAGGCTTTTTTCAGTTTGTTGCTTTGCATGTCTGCAACAGTCAGACTAACAGTTAGAAATGGTGAAGTGGCTACCAGGAAATACCGTGTACCCATCACCAGTGGAAACGGTTAGCAATTGCTTCCTTGTTTCTTTGCCTGGGGCAAGTGATGTCTGCGTGACAGTTGGTAGGGAAGCTCTACAGCACGCTATGGATCACAAACATCAGCCCAAATTGGACTGGGCCGGAATTGGGCTAACAGTCAAGTAGAGTAACACTAACAAAAACAAAAATAAGGCCACAAAGCAACCTTCTACAAAAATTAAATTTTAGGTTGTGATAGGAAAATGGAACAGCATTCTAAATATTTAACATATCATCATCATGAGCAGCATTTTTGCCTTTTGATTAAAAAAAGTTTTTAAAATTCAAAATTTGTCATTTACACTTTGCCCTCCTCATCATTTTCCAGGACCTTGACAGCTCAGTCAGTCATTTATGATCAAATTCAACAACAGCAACTGACAGATGGCATAAACTCACTAAAAATTATTACAGCAAAAAAAAAAAAATGTGTTAACTGAAAAGGTGACCAGAATATGCCCACACACAAAGGATAGATATGTGCTGACCTGGCCAGCTGAGTGCAATGCAAAGCTACATATCCTCAATCCCAAATTGTCATCCTCATCTACTCTTAACTCTTTTGACAACAGCTCTGAGGATCTGGACTGCAGCCGTATCTACAAGCATCTGTGATTTATGGATGATGTTGCAATGCCATTTTTGGTCAGTTAGAAACAACTTTATGAGCGTTTGTAAGGGTCAGGATACAGGATGTTGACAACAGAGAGCATGCATGCAAAGTTAGGATGGAGGATTCAGTATATTTCTGCAGCTTTAAACAGTCATTTTCCTTCTCCTAACATAGAAAATCAAATATTAAAGTTGTCTATAACAGAGAAATTGTAGATTTGTGTATCCTGTGCATATGTGCAACTTAGTGAAGGAATGCCTCTTAAAACTACCCCGTGGAGGAATCAACTATAAACTCTATCCATTTTAAATCATATATTAAATTAATCCATATCTTGTCCATGGAAATAACTTTAGAGCTGTAGCATCATATGATACAATACAGAGCTCATCAAGATGATCACAACACACTCCTTTTCTTCATGTGATCAGCAGCAGTTGTGCTAATGTGTTTTTCACTGTAGCAATTCTATTAGGGGTTACAGACAGGCTGAAGAGAGAAAGACTAACTGCCGCTCATAAACACTGAAAGTCTTTGCTGGTGCACTGGAAGGGTAAATTTGATACACTTCACCAATAATTATTTTAATAGCTTATAAATTATCCTGTAATATATGAATTGTACGCAAGAGATTTAGGTTTCATGCTGCACTGCAATCACTTGCTCCACACAGCACTTGAATGGGTAAACATGTGTTTCCAAGCATACATTTTCTCAGCCTTAGCAACATAAAATTGAACATTGCAGATGGATTTTTGTTCTTGTTTTAATTATCCGTAAATAAAAACAATGCACCGCAGTTATCTTAGTGCTGTGAAGCAAAGTCCCCACAGCCAGACGAGTCCTCTAAATAGTCTTGGTATTGTGGAGCGGCCTTCCATTTCCCGTAAAATCAAGCGGGTGGGCTCTTTGTTCTCTTGCCGCCCCTGAGCCCTGTCCTAAATGTCTACATGTCCCGCACCATCTAATTCACAGGCAAATTAGGAAGATGATTTATGAGAATCAAAGATCAAAAAAGTAGACAATGTGGAAAACTGAGCACACCGCAAGTATTATTCAGAACATATGCCGTGAAAGATGACAGGAAAGAAAGAGAGAAAGAAAGAGGGGGGTGTAGATCAAAAACTGTAAAAAAAAATAATAATAAAAAAAAATCCTCAAACACCCACATTCATCTTGGGACAACTCTGGGACAAGATACACCATGGAAATGTCATCCCTGCTGAACATCCCAGCATTTAGGCTGTCATGTCAAAAGAAAATAAGGTGGAATGGACATTCCCGCTGTGCTTGGAAGTTTGTTGATCTCCAGTAATCAACCTCGAGCTGCACTTTCACTCAGAAATTTTATAATACACTTCATAAGGGTACACATTAAGTGACTTGCATGTGCGGGGTGCTACACAACCAAGATACCTACGGGCAGTTTTCAGATCAAAGAAATTACAGAAAGGCCTGGGGGAAACTAGTGAATGAGGAACCGACTTAGCATAATCTTTTCCAATCTGCTACTACAACAGCTTCCAAAACTTCCCTATTCATAATCTCTAATTCATATGAACATACACAACTATCACAAGCAAAACCGCTGCCTCACAAAACATTCATGTGTCAGGGAGAAAACATGGCAAAAAATCTGGAAACACTTGAGGTTTTTTTTTATTCTCCTGACATTAAAAACTGAGTGTGGCTGAGTGCCAAACACACCCAGAGACATTTTGGACTAATTATTTCCTTCAGCCTCAAATACTCCCCCTTCAATCTCTTCAAAACTCCCTTCTGTGCAACCCCTCGCCTCAACCTCTGTGCATCCACTAATAGGTTTAAATAAAACCTGCAATTGGTCCAGTAAACCCCTCATTATTGTGTTTTAATGGAATGAATTTAGGATAGTGTGAGGTCAGAGGTCAATGGGAGGTTCTAACACACAGCAGCTGTCATGGGGTTAGACTGTGATTAGAACCAGTGGAGTCAAACATCCCCAGGTTCTCGACCTCACTAAGTAGACAACCTGGAAAATACATTTGGCGACAGATCAAAATGGAAAACATCCACCAGTTTCAGAGTGAGGATGAGTACAGATGGAACAGAAAATAGGAACACGTACATCCATCACTAAGAGTTGGCTGTAATGTGTGTGTGAACCTGACTGAATTGTCCTCTGATTCTTTTCACGTGTGTGAATGTGACAATACCGTGCTCTATACCTTTCCCAAGACTGCAAAATGTAGCATTTTCTACTCAGGATATCCTCCACAAAACTTGTATCTCATCTTTCAACTTGAATTTCCTGCGACTGTAAATTTTGCACTAATTACCTTCTTTCTGAGTGTGTGAAACCAAAGATAGAAGTGGCCTGGTTGATGTGGTTCATGGGTGAAATATGGTTTGTTAGCAGCCAAGCAGTTTGTTCCACATGTCATTATGCAGATTGTCTGGGTGAGAGGGAGGGCATGCCAGTCTCCACAGTTCACCAAGTTTACGTTGACTCAGTGTACAATCAGTAAGATTATTTAACAAAATGAAGGCCTGCTGTTTGAGTTAGTGTTAGCGTTAGGGTGTTGTGGTGTCTGCAGAAACAGCTGTGCCTCATGTGGGAAATTGTAGAGAAATTGTATCAGAATTGCAGAATTCATGCATCATGCACAGAATTTCAGATTTAAATATGTAAATTTAGGGTGACATACAATATTTGCTGACCACAGAGCAAACATTTAACTAAACATGAACTTCCTGACCCGATGAACTACTCATAAGATTCGCATCATCATTATACAGCTAAGACTCCTCTCTGTATGGTACAATGTGGTGGAAATTTATACCAATTTAACTGCTTGGCAAACTCCATCGAATAACGGGGCTAGAGTTGACAAATGTGCCTAACTGTATTAAAACACAGAAGCAGAGACCAAAGGAGGCAAGATTCCTGTGGGGGACTGTGTAATTTAATTTTGTATGCGGATTAGAAGCCAGAGAGTATAATTTACATGTGGGGTAGAAGTGACTCGGGCCCAGGAGAAATGAGCTAACATGCTCCGCTCAGGCCTCCCCCCAAAAATCTAAAAATCTTTACCCGAGTCTTTCCTTTGAGATGCATCTCAAAATAGGAAAATTAAAACCTTCCTTCATTCTTTGAGACACTTAAGGTTCATGCACGGTTAGCTCTCCTCTGTTGCTCCTTCCTTTTCTAATCAAGAGCCTAAAGCCCACAAAGTCTGGCCAGAGCTTCTCTTAGAATACAGGGATGCGTGAAGGGGGAAAGCTGGACTCTGTTAAAGTCTGTCTCCTTCTTTCTGTACCCAAAGACCAAGACAGTCTATAGAGACAGCAGCTGTCACTCATATTGGACTGATTTATCTTCATTGCTGTCCTACTGAATGAAATGGGGATCTAGCCTTCCGTTTTTTTTCATTAAATGTTAAGTAGATTTAATTTTGTTTAGCTTCACCTAATCAGCCTCCAGCTATTAAAACCATGTTACAATACAATATGCTATTTCATTGTAGAGTTAATGCACACCAAATGAACCACTCTTTGAATTACGTAATTTGGATTATTATCAGTTTATTTGTGTGTCTGTCTGTTGACAGGATACCTCAACTCTGATGAAAGAATTTCCATAAAATTCATTGGGAAGACACGACTTGTGTTAATAACAGTTGATTCAATTACTGAGGAAATTGAGAGCAGGGAATTCCAACTTTACATGCAATGCAAATAGGCGGTTAAATTGGAAATACGAATTAAATTCAAAGTGGTCAGAAAATATATTTCACTGTTGTGTAAGTGACAGGAATTAAGACTCATGAGTTTCACAGCAAATTTCTAAACTGTTAAGTGTTAATGGAGCTTTGCTCTGACTGAGTGCTTTTTAGTTATTTATTAAAAAATAACAGAGATAAGCCAGAGATAAAAGAAATTTTAGCTCAAACAACAATTTCTAAACTTTTTAGATTTGTTCCAAATATATATCCGATCCATATAAGATAAAAGATAACAGTTGCATGCATATGTATATGTTCATACTCAGTTTTTTTTTTTTTTTGTGTAGAGTGAGATGAGAATGAAGCCAGAGTCATCCACGCTGGACAACTGTCAATTTGTCCTGTCTAGCTGCACACACCACACACACAGACACACACACACACACACACACAGACACACAGACACACAGACACACACACACACACACACACACACACACACACACACTGAACTTGACAGAAATGAACACTTTGACAGCAACTGCTATAAAAGAATATAGCTGTGGGCTGACCAAGTGAGCAGTTTGATTGCATCTTTTGTGACTGAAATTTTTAAGGACAAAAATTGATTTTGTACTACATGTTCAAAACAAACATTCATTGTTCTTTTAAAAAAGCCATATATAATATCATGTCATTCAGTCACTAGCTATAAACCATTTTCTGTCTATAGGATTATTGGTAATAAAAAGAATGAATAGTGAGAATGAAACGTCTTACCTTACAGTGCAAGCCATTGCCTTTCTAGGAATATCTCTTGTACAAGAAACAGTTTCTAGTATTCCCACATTACAAACTCTTCTCTTCTCTCAGCCACCTGCAGTGTGCACTGAGCTAAGCAAACTGCCGTGCAGCACAAACATACCTTGTCTTTTCATGGGGAGACCAGTGATAAAAATCATCCCACAATACATGAACAAAGACACCTTTAACAAAGGCAGTGATTCAATCTACTCTCTTATCTCCTGTGCCCTCTATGTATTCAGTGTCATAAAAACTGGAGAGGAGAAGTGACTTTTAAATCACAAACAGACTAATAGAGCAAATGCACTTCCTTTTCTGAATTTCAATCACATTTTTTTTCCTCAAAAAAGTAATTGGTCTTGCACATGTCATTTTAAAACTTAAAAATGCTTTATACTAAGAGGAGGAAATATTAACACCAGTTATGAGTTGTGGGAGGGAGGATCATCCCATCTCTGTGACATTGTTGTTTGCCTGACATGAATTATATGTTCTACTGCATATTAATATGTTATGGTATTTGGGCAATAGGCTATTTATGATTTAATATTTCATCAAATAAAAATTATTCAATTAAAAAATAATACTTTTCACTATTATATATCAATCTTCATTGTCCTTGGTGAACTTGGAGTGTCACATATAAATCCCTGTCGTCATCTCAGTAAGAAAAGAGCAATGGTTTTAAATTTTTATATATATTTGACAGCTAGCATAACAGCTTGACTAATGTTTGACAGAAAACATCCAAATTACATTATATTCCCCCCATTCTAAATAATAATGAGAACATTTATATGTGCATCCAAAAGAAAGAAACATTTATCAACATCCCAAGTTACAATTGTACATGTAGATATTGAGATGTTTTCTGTATTCATTACCAGAGCAATAACTATAAACACCCAAAGAGTTTTTAATTGTTCCAATATTTTCTGAATTTATTATACTTCCTGAAAAGTCTTTTTAAAATTGCGGCAGAATATCTGTATGTTATAAAGCGTGTGCAACTATTACAAAAACAGAACTGTCACCATGGGAAAAAAAAAGAAAATCATTATAATAATGAAGCCCACATAAAAATCCCGAACCAATGGGGGAGAAAGTGGTGATTTGTTCTAGCCAATCCCAGGCGGAAGGTGGAGAGACGATTTTAAAACTCCAACTCAAGTTGCTGTAACGTGTAGCTGCTCAGCTCACATTGTGAACTACAACTTTCACGACCGCACACCCAATGACAGCCTAGGAAAACAAGACAAACAAACAGGAAAGCTGAGGGAAAACAATGGACTTGTTCTGAGTGAAACTGTTTAAGGATTTTACTGTGGCGCACTGTGCGTGAGAAGCGCACTGGCCACTTTTACTGAGCGCTCGAATCCAGTGGAAAAGTTTGAATATTACTTTTAATCAAAGATTACGTTTTCGGATTTTCATCTCCAAAGGACTGAAGAAATAATGTTAAAAATGACAGAGGAGCATGAGAAGTGTGGCAACGACCAACCGTGCAGTCCAACGGGGACAAACAGTTCTATGTCCCAGGATGAGTCGGACTCCGATGCACCGTCCTCACCAACTGGCTCCGACGGCCAAGGATCCCTGCTTACCGGTTTGGGCAAGAAACTGGACTCCGAGGATGACGACCGTTTCCCAGCCTGCATACGGGACGCCGTCTCTCAGGTCCTGAAAGGATATGACTGGTCCCTGGTGCCTATGCCCGTGAGAGGAAACGGATCCCTGAAAAGTAAACCTCACGTCAAGAGACCCATGAATGCGTTCATGGTCTGGGCGCAAGCGGCCCGCAGAAAGCTGGCGGATCAGTATCCACACCTGCACAATGCAGAGCTGAGCAAGACGCTGGGAAAACTTTGGCGGTAAGGAAATTGTATTTTATTACCGGAGTAATTTAACATTATCAGAAAAATAACTGCAAAGACACTAACTGGGTTTGCCTAAAGATTTAAGCATGGAGACATCCATTCTCAAATAATGTTTTCAGCTGCAGCAATGATATAAATATATACAATTCACTTTAATTTTTTGCCTTTTGCCTTTCTTAAATGATTTACAAGAAATGTTAAAAAAAATTGCATTTTGTCTTCATCCCTTACTAGTAATTAATAGCTCTAAAAAACTTTATGTTCAAGTGTGTGTGTGTGTGTGTGTGTGTGTGTGTGTGTGTGTGTGTGTGTGTGTATTTGTTATTAGAATTATTATTAATCTTTGCTTAATTTGACTAAATATTTTCTCTATATTTTTTTCACTATAGCTTGCTTTCAGAAAGTGAAAAGAGGCCATTTGTAGAAGAAGCAGAGAGGCTTCGGGTTCAGCACAAAAAAGATCATCCAGACTACAAGTACCAGCCACGGCGACGGAAGAATGTGAAACCAGGCCAGAACGACTCAGACTCAGGAGCAGAATTGGCACATCATATGTATAAAGCTGAACCAGGGATGGGAGGACTGACAGGAATGACCAATGGTCACCACCACTCTGAACATGCAGGTACGTTGGCAAAATTTCCACAAGAAATAGAGAACCAACAACAACTTCTGCCAGAGGTTTCATTTTGAGAATTGAAAAGTTTAATGATGGGTTGTTTAATTGTTTAAATAATTTTGTATTTGAAGTGATAAACCCTCACAGTGCATTTCTAATAAAATGTTGTTGTTTTTTTGTTCAGGGCAGCCCCATGGTCCACCTACACCACCCACTACTCCCAAAACAGACCTGCACCATGGGGTGAAGCAGGATCTGAAACATGAAGGCCGTCGTCTTGTTGACAGTAGCAGGCAAAACATTGACTTCAGCAACGTAGACATCTCTGAGCTCAGCACTGATGTCATTAGTAATATGGAGACCTTTGACGTTCATGAGTTTGACCAGTACCTCCCACTCAACGGCCACGCCTCAGGCTCCACCACCCTGTCCTCAGATCACAGCCACGGGCAGACTCCAGTGCCCAGCAGCTCTTACACTTCCTCATACAGCCATGCAGGCAACAATGGGTCCACGTGGAGCCGAAAGAGTACCTTGTCCTCCTCCTCTCCCTCCAGCAGTGAGATGGGTCAGCACCGTCTCCATATTAAGACAGAGCAATTGAGCCCCAGCCACTACAGCGAGCACTCCCATGGGTCACCCTCACACTCCGATTACGGCTCCTACAGTAGCCAGGCCTGTGTCACTTCAGCCACATCAGCTGCCTCAGCTGCAGCCTCTTTCTCCAGCTCCCAATGTGACTATACTGACCTTCAGAGCTCCAACTATTACAACCCTTACTCGGGCTACCCTTCAAGCCTCTACCAGTATCCCTACTTTCACTCATCCAGGCGGCCCTATGGTAGCCCAATCCTTAACAGTTTGTCCATGGCTCCTGCTCACAGCCCCACTGCCACCAGCTGGGACCAGCCCGTCTACACCACACTGTCTAGACCTTAAGGGGACCAGAGACAGTCTCTTCGCACCAGAGACTCATTCAGATTGATGCACTATTAATGAAGGAAGTAAGGAGCAGGTGGCGAAATTATGTAGAGGCTACCTGCGACCATTTGAACATGAAACACGCAAAAGAAAAAGTGCCTGCTGATTTTATACAAAGTTATATTGTTGCAATGAAAACACACTTGTACAGACTTTTTACACAAAGAGAAAATGTGTTGTTGGTGAACCAGCCTCCTCTATGAGGACATATTGCCTACGCCTACATCCTGTACATCCCCCTTCTTTCCAGTTTAAGATTGCACATGTGTGCACACTTGAAGTAGATCAGAGGCCCGTCACTGAATTGGGCAGGATTGAAACAGTTTGGCCATACTCTGTTTTGAAGCAGATACATTGAAGAATGTAAACAGGACCAATTTTGTGAATTTGCAGAAAAAATTTACATTAATGGCCAGAGCTATATTGCAGCATACTATTTGCATCAGTGGATCAGTCTTAAATAAATGGCTCCTATGAATCTAGTGTTGTTTTGGATTTAAAGTCTTATATGTATTTATATTCATGCATTTTTGCTTTTTGTTCCTAGATGAACACATGTAATGTGGGTTTGGTTATTTAGAGTACTGTTTGGCTTTTAATGAAACATGATAAGTGAAGAACAGTACAAATACAGTGCATTTGATATTATTGCGTTGAAGACCAATTTCGAGAAACATCTCCATTCCAAGTTGCAAGCAAAGAGACAGGACCAACAGACTCACACAGGACAGAACAGGTGTCTGAAATCTATGCTTGGCAAATTGCGATTAGTCATGATCTAGGGTTAAAGGAAATGGGGTAAAATAACACCACACACTCTGAGTGACATGTCAGCTGGACCTCCTGTATATGTCGATGGACAGCACAAAATATGTGTACATTTGTGCATCCGTGTGTGTGTGTGGCGATAACATGGCATCACACATACGAATGCATGTGTGAGCCCTCGGGATTGAGACACATATCTCATGACATAATATACACCCAAATGATACATAAAACAACTTTTTTACTGAAATTATCTTCAAACTTTGTTCTTTATTCAAAGAAAAGTGCTTAGGGTTTTAAAGTCAAATTAAGTGTGTGAGTATTTGCCCATATTTATGTCATCAGCCATCAAGTGCCAACTCACTGCTGCAGTCTTGCATAAAATGTTTTTGTGCCTTCTAATGCTTATTGTCAATATTTCAACATGAAATAGAATTATTAACAAATTTTGGGCAGCACACAATCAAGTAATCCATACCAGAGACTTCGACAGTTAACTTGCTCCTGATTATGTCCTTAATTTGATATCATTCCTTACAGCCTTGGTTTGTAATGTTCTGTGACATGCTGTATGAGAAATGTACAGAGCACCATGCTCCAAGTTTTGTCCACAGGGCTGTGTTTTGTATGAATATGGTGTATCATATTGAGAAAGGCTGTGAAAATGATTGTTGTTCTATTAACGAGAGTTTCACTCACAAATACTCAGCTAACTGATTTGCTGGCCTTTTTTTAAAAAAAAAAATAAAAGATGCTTTATCTTGATATTTCTATTTGTCATTCTTATTTGCACCAACAGTTATTTTAACTTGTGCATTTTTGTTCTTAAGTATATTTGGAAATAATTTGTGGCAAAATGCAAATAAATAGAATTAACTGAACTGAAATGAGCAGTGTTGCTGCGTTTGCCATTGTGCTTGATACCAACTGTTCATTTTAGTCTCCTTGTCTGACATCTGTACTGTGAGCTACAACTGTGAGGAGATAAGTGAGGCTCCTAGAGAATTATTATTTTCCATCTGATCTCTCTGAGTAATTAAACCTTCACAGCAAATTTAGTTAGACGCTGCTCCAACTGGGTAGTTGTTTAAGTTTTTATCGAATTATTATTTTGTCATAGATCAGATGAGATTTCCTTCTGAAATGTCAAACGCAAAAATGCAACATGCTACAGAAAACAGCTTTTTATCATTTTTGGTGCCACTTTCTAAACTTTTCCGACCTTACAGGGTCTTTGGTTGGCATTTCATGCATCTTTGTAGATGCATCTATCAAAAAAAGTAGAGTTCATATTTTTTCATTAAACCACCAACAAGATAGGAATGAGGAGAGTCCTATCTCCTCTGTTCCAGTGGGTAGAATGCTCAAGTTGGCCCTGGCATGCATGCCAAGCAGTCGTCCCTAACCAGCCCAGGGAGAAGCCAAGTGCCAGGGCCGCGCTGCTGAATTTTAATGATTCATTATGCTGCGGAGGGGCCCCATTGTGTCCCTTTATCCGGGGAGCTAGAAAGGAATTAATTGGACAGAAAATGGAAGGGCAAGGAGAACTGACAAGCCATTAAGAGGGTCCTGAATGGACGATTAGATGCACATGGGGGAGGATTTCTCCCCTCTCTCGCAGTCTCATATCACAGCACTCTACAAACAAAAAACAACAAGAACAACAACCACAATGACCACCAGACCAAACTGCAGAAATAATATCAGCGCACATAATCTGTAGATAATAAAAGAAGATAATACCACAGCAGATGGGGTGTGGGTGGCTCAAGAACGACTTGTTGTTTTTCTTCCCTCAAACTCTTTTTTTTCACAAGTGTTTGCCAAATACTTTCAGGAGGAACTCTTGAGAAAGAACAGGAGTGAATAAAAGTGAGGCAAAAAGGCTCTTCGGGGTGCTTGGGTCCTGTTTCCCTGGAACTTGTCCACAGTTCCTGACTGGGGCCCTTGAAAACCCTACTGTAAATAGCTAAAAAAAATAAACTGCAATGGGGAACTTTGCTGTGAGTTACATTAGCATAGTATACTGAATGAATGAATAAATGAATGAAGGAAAGGCAGAAGGAACATTTTTACACTGCAGCTGCATGTATTGATTTATAGGGTTTTGCCATTTATAACTGGGAAGATGTTTAAATAGACTGCAACACTAGAACTCAAAATCCCCCAGCAGCACATAGATGCATAGTTTGTTTCACACACATTCACATATATGCAAAAAGTGGAAATGAAAATGTAAAAAATAAAACGCATTAATTTTAACCATGCTGTGTTGAGTCTCTGCTGCATTCCAGCTGTCACATTTATTGTTGATGGAGGGAAGCACATTATATTGGCTGATGTGGGAGTCATGGTCTTGGACCCAGAGGACATGAGGGGAAAGCAAGATGAACCCAGAGAAACTGGTGCTTCCACCACCTCACCACATCCCATTGTTAGGAGCAGGATAACTTGTCTGATAATAGTCTCATCCTGCCAAATGAGCCTGGCTGACTCAGGGCATATTTCGTGGAAAAAAAGAGGGAGCTGGGAACTGTGAAAACCCTAAGAATGCAAGGCTGATTTGCAAGGGAAATGAAGTGAACATAAAGCATGGTTATTGCCTGCCGCTGAATTTGCCCAGCCTCATTCCACTTGATGTGCTAAGGTTCTTTAAAGTTGTCTGTATCTTCAACCTGCATTCAGCTTGTGTCTCAGCACTGATGGCGTTTAATTTTACTTAATTAAAGTCACAAAAAATTATGCATTTTTAATGTTTTTTACTGTCCATTGAGTTCCCCACAAGTTAAGTGCAATTATCATTCAGCAACTCTCTTTCATTTTGTGTCACTGTGAAATTGGCAAAACTGAGTATTTGCTTCTCTTTGGATTGACTTATAATGACATACAGCAGGTTTGCAAGAAAAGCTGTTGTACCCGCTTGTTTGCTACAGTATCTTACACTGCTTCCAAAGCAAACACATTCAACTAAATTTGAGCTGCTCCACCCAAGTAAGTGAATTCCTGGGGCTTATTTTGTCATGTCTCCCTGTTACTCTCACCAAATAAAGGAGTCTATTTTATAATTGGTGTCTCCTGTGTTTGCTGGCATGACCAGGCCAATCAAAACAGGGTGGCAGACAGAACCAACATTGACTTCCCTGATTCCTCATGGATGGGCCCGCAGAGAGAACAAGTAAGAGAGATATCCTGCCAACAGTCAGGCTTTCAAAATGCCACTGAATTGATGCTGGCTCCACCAAGGTCACCGAAAATTGCCCAGCAATACTTACATCCACCAGTTCCTGGGACGACCCATTCATAAATTTATCTACTTAACCAAACGATTGAGAAGAAAAACATAATTTCTTTCAGACACGTGAAGTTTCAAATACAAAATGAAAAGGTTTTCATTTAAATGTCTATAAAGTTGAGCTTTGATTGTACATAAAGACTGAAATTTTTCTTGGTAAATAATTTGGAAAGATCAATAAATTAAGCTCTTTGAAAACTTAGTAGTCATGAAATTTAAAATCATGTGCTTCAATCAGTTATGAAAAATAAAATATAAACATTCTGAAGCAAACATGTCCCAATGGAGTACTGATTATGGTTGTTTACTGAAAAGACAATCAGACCTGGGTCTAAAAGTATTTGCAAATAATTCTCAGTGTCTGTTTCAATCTGCCTGGAGTGCCAGATGGGAGAGATTACTGCACTAGGGAAAGTCAGAGAGTGTCAAGTTACTTTCACTAGTTTTCTGATTAATGAAACTTTCTGGTATTATAAATTTCACATTCAGTTAAAAAACACATTTAATTGCTATAAGACTATCTGAAAGGTTAGAAATTATTCAAATAATAATAAATATATTACTAAAATTGGGTTTTATCAGCACTGTATAATTTTAATAGTGGTATTGCTCACCACAGGTGTAGTATTGTAAAATTTAAAAGAAAAAAATGAAATAAAGATAAAGATACAGCAACAATTTGACATCTGGTCATGTTCTGTTCCTCAAGCAGTTGTCCACAGTCTTTCACTTTCTTTTTTCATTTGTTCTCTCCCTTTCACTTTTCTTGGCACATCTCAGTTGTGAATGGGGTGGCAGCATAGCTGCTCATCTTATTTCCACAGCTTTAAGACTTGTTGATTAGTAACTGAGGCAGTGTTTTCATTGTCACAGCTTTCTGCTTTTGTTGAACTGTGGCATGGTTCCATTGTCATGTACTTTCTCCATCTTTTCTTGAAGTTATCTTATCTCAGCCTTTTCCCTTCACACTTCATGCCTCCCTTCTCACAAGAGTGAGTGTGCTGTCCCATTTCAGTCACACTGGTAAGACTTTTGATGATTGCTGATTTTTAAAGAACTTCAAATCACCTAGTACTGGATGGTAAAGTATTCCACACATTTTGCATAGGATGCCACCAAGAATTTTAAGACAGCAATTATTTACATTTTTCTACAGTGTAAGCATAAGTAAGGACTTCAATCTTTATTTTAACATTGCCGTGTCAATGGGGGAATCTCTTCTGTCTGTAATTAAATGTGATGAATTCGCATTTTTTTGTCTCCTACCCTACACACACTCATATTGTCCCCCTGCCCCACAGCCCTCCAACACCCACAGAAGTTGCCCCCTTTTGTTACCAATGAAGCTGAAGAGAGAGAGAGGCTGAACCACTAGCACATAGAGTCCTGTAAGACCCCGGAATGTCGAGTGTGGGAGGAACATTTGCCACAAAATTTTCAAGCTATTGATGAAAACAGGTGGTAGAGTTATAGGGACAAAGCAAAAAGAAAGAGTGGAGAAAGAGGGAGGAAGACATGAAGACACTAAGAAGAAAGAAAAAAGGGTCAAGAGGAATCAGAAAGCTGGAAAGTCTCAGGTAGAAAGAAAAGAAAAAAAACTCTTGTTATTTGCAAGTCTACTTGGCAGAAAGTGCAGCGGGGACAGCAGGACCAGAGTTTGAAATGTTGCTTAGTGTTGGCAGAGCTGTGTGTGAGTGCTCTCTGTGGGAGCACCAAATCTTGTCGCCCAGCACAACATGGCAATTCAGACACAACAGCAGAGACCATCAAAACCCACTGCTGCTGTGTATATATAATCATGGTAGAGACTGCGATTTGGTAGAATTGGAGTTTCTACCAGTAGAGATTGTGATTGCAGTCTCTACCAGTAGAGATTGCGATCGCAATCTCTACCAGTAGAAACTCCAATTCTACCAGTAGAGATTTGTCAGGGCTAAAGTAAGACTTTTAAGGTTAGGGTCAGGGGTCAGGGCAGGGGTTAGATTAAAAGGTCAGGGTCAGTTAAGGTTAGGGTCAGGGGTCAGGGCAGGGGTCAGATTTAAAGGTCAGGGTTAGTTAAGGTTAGGGTCAGGGGTCAGATTTAAAGTTCCATCTCTACTGGTAGAGATTACAATCGCAAACTCTACTGGTAGAGACTCCAGTCGCAATCTCTATTGGTAGAAACTCCAATTCTACCAAACTGCAGTCTCTACCATAATATACATATATATATATATATACACACACACACACACACACACACACACACACACACACATATACAGTGGGTACAGAAAGTATTCAGACCCCTTGAAAATTTTCCCACTCTCTGTGTCATTGCAGCCATTTGCCAAAATCAAAACATTTAATTTTATTTCTCATTAATGTACACTCAGCACCCCATCTTGACAGAAAAAAAATGAAATATAGAAATTTTTGCAAATTTATTAAAAAAGAAAAAAACTGAAATATCACATGGTCATAAGTATTCAGACCCTGTGCTCAGTATTGTGTAGAAGCACCCTTTTCAGCTAGTACAGCCATGAGTCTTCTTGGGAATGACGCAATAAGTTTTTCACACCTGGATCCTCTGCCATTCTTCCTTGCAGATCCTCTCAAGTTCTGTCAGGTTGGATGGTGAACATTGGTGGACAGCCATTTTGAGGTCTCTCCAGAGATGCTCAATTGGGTTTAGGTCAGGGCTCTGGCTGGGCCAGTCAAGAACACTCAGAGTTGTTCTGAATTCACTCCTTTGTTATTTTAGCTGTGTGCTTAGGGTCATTGTCCTGTTGAAAGGTGAACCTTCGACCCAGTCTGAGGTCCTGAGCACTCTGGAAGAGGTTTGCAACCAGTCGTCCTGTCCCTGCAGCTGAAAAACACCCCCACAACATGATGCTCCCACCACCATGTTTCACTGTAGGGATTGTATTGGGCAGGTGATGAGCAGTGCCTGGTTTTCTCCACACATACCGCTTAGAATTAACACCAAAAAGTTCAATCTTGGTCTCATCAGACCAGAGAATCTTATTTCTCATAGTCTGGGAGTCCTTCATGTGTTTTTTGGCAAACTCTATGCGAGCTTTCATGTGTCTTGCACTGAGGAGAGGCTTCCGTCGGGCCACTCTGCCATAAAGCCCCGACTGGTGGAGGGCTGCAGTGATAGTTGACTTTGTGGAACTTTCTCCTATCTCCCGACTGCATCTCTGGAGCTCAGCCACAGTGATCTTTGGGTTCTTCTTTACCTCTCTCACCAAGGCTCTTCTCCCACGATTGCTCAGTTTGGCTGGACGGCCAGGTCTAGGAAGAGTTGTGGTCATCCCAAACTTCTTCCATTTGAGGATTATGGAGGCCACTGTGCTCTTAGGAACCTTGAGTCCTGCAGAAATTCTTTTGTAACCTTGGCCAGATCTGTGCCTTGCCACAATTCTGTCTCTGAGCTCCTTGGGCAGTTCCTTCCACCTCATGATTCTCATTTGCTCTGACATGCACTGTGAGCTGTAAGGTCTTATATAGACAGGTGCATGCCTTTCCTAATCAAGTCCAATCAGTTTAATTAAACACAGCTGGACTCCAATAAAGAAGCAGAACCATCTCAAGGAGGATCAGAAGAAATGGACAGCATGTGAGTTAAATATGAATGTCGCTGCAAAGGGTCTGAATACTTATGACCATGTGATATTTCAGTTTTTCTTTTTTAATAAATTGGCAAAAAATTCTACATTTCTGTTTTTTTCTGTCAAGATGGGGTGCTGAGTGTACATTAATGAGAAATAAAATGAACTTTTTTGATTTTGGCAAATGGCTGCAATGACACAGAGAGTGGAAAAATTTCAAGGGGTCTGAATACTTTCCGTACCGACTGTATATACAGTGCTTTGTGAAAGTATTCGGCCGCCTTGAACTTTTCAACCTTTCGCCATATTTCAGGCTTCAAACATAAAGATATAAAATTTTAATTTTTTGTCAAGAATCAACAACAAGTGGGACACAATTGTGAAGTGGAATGAAATTTATTGGATATTTTATACTTTTTTAACAAATAAAAAACTGAAAAGTGGGGTGTGCAATATTATTCGGCCCCTTTACTGTCAGTGCAGCAAACTCACTCCAGAAGTTCAGTGAGGATCTCTGAATGATCCAATGTTGTCCTAAATGACTGATGATGATAAATAGAATCCACCTGTGTGTAATCAAGTCTCCGTATAAATGCACCTGCTCTGTGATAGTGTCAGGGTTCTGTTTAAAGTGCAGAGAGCATCATGAAGACCAAGGAACACACCAGGCAGGTCCGAGATACTGTTGTGGAGAAGTTTAAAGCCGGATTTGGATACAAAAAGATTTCCCAAGCTTTAAACATCTCAAGGAGCACTGTGCAAGCAATCATATTGAAATGGAAGGAGTATCAGACCACTGCAAATCTACCAAGACCCGGCCGTCCCTCTAAACTTTCACCTCGAACAAGGAGAAGACTGATCAGAGATGCAGCCAAGAGGCCCATGATCACTCTGGATGAACTGCAGAGATCTACAGCTGAGGTGAGAGAGTCTGTCCATAGGACAACAATCAGTCGTACACTGCACAAATCTGGCCTTTATGGAAGAGTGGCAAGAAGAAAGCCATTTCTCAAAGATATCCATAAAAAGTCTCATTTGAAGTTTGCCACAAGCCACCTGGGAGACACACCAAACATGTGGAAGAAGGTGCTCTGGTCAGATGAAACCAAAATCAAACTTTTTGGCCACAATGCAAAACGATATGTTTGGCGTAAAAGCAACACAGCTCATCACCCTGAACACACCATCCCCACTGTCAAACATGGTGGTGGCAGCCTCATGGTTTGGGCCTGCTTTTCTTCAGCAGGGACAGGGAAGATGGTTAAAATTGATGGGAAGATGAATGGAGCCAAATACAGGACCATTCTGGAAGAAAACCTGTTGGAGTCTGCAAAAGACCTGAGACTGGGACGGAGATTTATCTTCCAACAGGACAATGATCCAAAACATAAAGCCAAATCTACAATGGAATGGTTGACAAATAAACGCATCCAGGTGTTAGAATGGCCAAGTCAAAGTCCAGACCTGAATCCAATCGAGAATCTGTGGGCAGAGCTGAAGACTGCTGTTCACAAACGCTCTCCATCCAACCTCACTGAGCTCGAGCTGTTTTGCAAGGAAGAATGAGCAAGAATTTCAGTCTCTCGATGTGCAAAACTGATAGAGACATACCCCAAGCGACTTGCAGCTGTAATTGCATCAAAAGGTGGCGCTACAAGGTATTAATGCAAGGGGGCCGAATAATATTGCACGCCCCACTTTTCAGGTTTTTATTTGTTAAAAAAGTTTAAAATATCCAGTACATTTCGTTCCACTTCACGATTGTGTCCCACTTGTTGTTGATTCTTGACAAAAAATTAGAATTTTATATCTTTATGTTTGAAGCCTGAAATGTGGCGAAAGGTTGAAAAGTTCAAGGGGGCCGAATACTTTCACAAAGCACTGTATGTACTTTTCACATACACACACATGCAGCTATAGACTGTCGTGCCATGAGGAATGCATTTTCAAATCATGTCTGGGATGCCACATTTTTTCTGATTTCAAGGCCGTACTAAACTGGAACGTACACCACAGCATATTAGATGGCCATTGTAATATTTGCCTATTATACATATGATCAGCAACATATGTCCATCCTCTCACACTTGATAGCATTTGTGGTATGACCAAGAGCAGGTTAGAGAGAGGGGAGAGGAAAAAATAGGGAAGAGTTTGTTCTCCCATGTGGTTTTGGCCCATTCTGAGAGGCTTGGAGTCACGCCAGTCTATCCCTAGTTCAGTCTTTGATATGGATGGGATTCATAACTGAATCTATTGTCACAATGAAACAATATGGGGCCAGTAGGAGGGATGTGTTCTGTGAGGACCTGAAAAGCAAATTAATCAACCAGTATTACACCACCCTCTCTCACCTTATCACAGTCCTTAAACACATTGGAGGATGAGGTGGAGAGACGGGCACTGAGGAAAATGGAGGCCATTCTGACAAACATGGATCATCCACTTCACATCTGCCTCAGTGAACAACGAAACATCATCCCTGCGCTGCAAGACCGAAAGATTTAGGAAATCTTTCTTGCCATCAGCAGTCAGGCTATTCAATTCAAAATTAAACAGATAAGAACCCTGACAACTGAATTTCCCTTCGAGGATGAATAAAGTGATTCTGATTCTGATTCTGACACTGTGAACAGTGCTCCCTGCTTTGGCTTTAAAGCAAGCTATTCGCTGTACAGCAATGACCTGAATGAACAGGTTTCTCATTGTGCAGATATAATGAAATCTTTCCAGAATTCATTCACTCTTTTCTTTCAGTTCACTCCTTCTTTTTATTGCATTCACACATCTGAAGACAATATAGCCTGAAGATCATCAGCTCATTGTCAGCTCTCAGTTGCAACAAAATGACTGTCTCTAATAAATACCTATTTACCTCATCACTATAAGGCTTCCACTTATGCAATGCAAAGCTATCATCAGTTTAGACTCTGTACAGAATCCAAGAACTTGATCAGCTGCATGCAGTCAACAGGCAATCTCAACAGGACCAAGTGAGACTGTTTGTTCATAATATGCACTGTCCCGTCCAAATAAATAAAGCAATGAAATGAAGTGACCACAACAAACACAAACTGAGGTAAAATAACAATGACACTAGCTTTCAACCCTTTTTTGCACCCTTCTGATGGTGTGGTAAGACCCTGTTTTGCTGGGACTACAGCCTCAGTAATGCTGGAGACATGGGACTGAGCACAGATAGTGAGAGAGAGCTTTAAACTTTTAGTGGTCTGGTGAGTTAATTATGGTGGAGCTATGGTGAGAGCAAAAAACCTCAGCGTGGTTGTAGAGGTCACCCACTGCACATTGCTCTGGCGCCTCCGATCCAACACTGGGTCCCTGACCACTGCTTGCTCTCACACACAAGACACAGACAACAAGGGACATAGAGGCCCTAAACTCTAGCTTTAAGGCGTGGAACAGTGTCTGATAATGTTACCTCCGTGCTGGTGACCAGCAATTTGATTTGACTACAGCAGCCAGATGCAAATAGGTGCGGCAAATAATATTTGAACCAGTAGAGGCTGATGATGATTTGAATGAATGAAAATGAGATCAGTGTGTTTGATGTTTGAGGGCAAGATATAAGACAGTAAAAGATCAGGCGAATACAAAATTTTCAGTCATGCTAGCTAGTTACCAATGTGACACTCCAAACTTGGTGCTTTGGGATGTCAGTGGCACAGTAAGGAAAAAATGACTCACTGTATGTAAATGGTCAAAGGTCAAATTTGGATCTGGGAAGGCCAACCTTGACCACAAGCAGCCAGTAATAAAAGACAAAGGTAACACTTGAGTCTGTGGTTTCCATCTCTCTTTTCTCTACTCCCTTATTTCTTAATGTTTGATTTGGTCCTACTCCACCATTTTCTCCCATGTCAAGAATCAACATGACAACAGTTTATGCTCAGCAACAATTACATTCATGATATTTCATATGAAACAATAATGATGTTTGACAACACTGTGTTGATTTTCCAGGAAGGCCAGGAATAAGCACTACTCTAGCACTCTGTAAGAACATCACATAGCCAGAACCACCAGCCTGGATAATCGGTCTGGTGTGCTTTCAAAATCAACACAAACCTGAAATCAAATGTCTGCCTGCTGGAACAGTCATTAAGGAGCTTACTGGTTGTCTATTCATAAAACAACACTCAATGAAAAGGTTCAGTAATACTCTTTAAATCTCCCTTCTGATGTACTATGTGCTGGATGCAAACATTCCCTCATGACCAAAGATAAAAAATCTCCTTTAGATGGCTCCTCAGTTCTTCAGCCAAGACTCAAAAGAAAGGACTTGTTTTTTTCTGCAACTCCCCAGTGTCATCTTACATCCCACTTCCAGTCATACATCACTGCCCAGCTACTTGCATCACTATTTACAAAGAGAAAAAACAGAAATTTTCTATTTGTCTAATTGACAGAGCCACGATGTCACATGACTATGACGTAATGGTCATGTCAGATTTTAAAGGTCTGACACAAACACACGAGACACAAGGACAAAGAGAGGACTGAGCGGAGGCCTACCAGGCTGCAGGGAGAGTGGCGTGCTGAACTTTTGCTTTTTCCAGGAAGGCGAATTATTAATTGTAGCAGCTAATGATCTTGAACTTTGACCCCCTATAGGCAGATTTTTTTTTTTTTTTTTTGCTGGACTGCCCCTGGTACTGCTCAACTATTTTTTATGGTTTAGCCGAGGAGTGAGTAAGAGACAATATGCTAAAGCCTTTACTGAAAAGAAAGAATAAGCTGCTAGAGTAATGTTTTTTTTTTACTGACATGTACTCTGATATAATTCCAAAAAGAGGCTTTTAATTATCTTCCATTTGTGTGATTAGAAAGAAGCCCTCCTTTAACTTTGTTGTTTGGGCAATTACTGATTTTCTTTTTGTTTATTTGATTTAGAACTCTTTATTTTTAGTTGAAAATCTATCACTCTTTATTCTCCTACTATCAAAATTTCAAAGTTACAAGAGAAAAGTTACACACACACAGCTAGCCAGGTAGGATATTTCACTATTTGGCAGTGTTTAAGTGGGGTAGAATGGTGTGCTAGGATTATATGATCAAATGTGAAAAGCGATCTGTAGTTTGGGAGGATGACTTTTTAATAAAACAGACCTTTCACTCGTTTGGGGCATGATATCCCTGAGAAGAGGTGCTCTCATTGCTGCAGGGGAGGTTACTGGAGGTTAGAAATCCACACAATAATGGATGAAGTGAGTGACTGAAATAGGCAAATATATATATATATAATGTCTGAAAAATGAAGCTTTTTTTAAACATGATATTCACACTCAGATTATCTGTATTGTTTGATTAGCATGAGAAATTAAAATATTAATATGAACATCTGATCCAGGCTGCACAGTGAAGTAGTGGTTAGCACTTTCGCCTTGCAGCAAAAAGATCCCCGGTTCAAATCCCGGCCTGGGCCTGGGATCTTTCTGCATGGAGTTTGCATGTTCTCCCTGTGCATACGTGGGTTTTCTCCGGGTACTCCTGCTTCTTCCTACAATCCAAAAATATGCTGAGGTTAACTGATCACTCTAAATTGCCCATCGGTGTGAATGTGAGAGTGATTGTTTGTCTGTATATGTAGACCTGCCACAGACTGGCGACCTGTCCAGGGTGTCCCCTGCCTTCACCCGAGTCAGCTGGGATAGGCTCCAGCACCGCCCGCAACCCTAGTGAGGATAAAGCAGTGTATAGAGAATGGATGGATGTCTGATCCAGTGTTTTATAATATTTTTTAAGTGTGTTTTTCTTCAGATTTAAAGGCAGATTTCTATGCTCTGTACTCCTGGGGAGAGGTACACTGGGCAAGCTTCAGGCTGCTTGACTTCAACACAATACTTAAAAGGTGTGCTAATTCCAGATATAGAATAACTTAAAACTTGTTCTTAGGCCTGCATACTTACCACCACAGGTGTACAGCTGACGTTATTGATGCTACTAGTTACAGTCACAAAGTAATCTACATTTCGGTAAAAAGTTTCATTTTCCCAACATTCTTGACACTTACCTTTCTTTTTCAGTTTTGTTTTCTTTCTAATTCTTGGGTGCATGTAATGGAGGTGTGTGTGTGTGTGTGTGTGTGTGTGTGTGTGTGTGTGTGTGTGTGTGTGTGTGTGTGTGTGTGTGTGTGTGTGTGTGCGTGTGTGCGCGTGCACACATGTAAATGTAGCCGCTCTTCCAGGATGAGACTAATCCCAGGGTGGCAGGAGTGGAAGGAAAGCCAGCACATGTAAAAATCTTTCAACTGTGGTTTGCGATGTTTAGTCTTGCTTCATCAGTACTTCTTGAATCCAGTCCAGAAAAGCTTTCAATCGCCCATAATTCTAGACTCCCTCTGCATCCCGAAGCCGAATCACCCTCTCTGCTCAGTGGACCACACTATCACTACTTCAAAAAAAGCAAAATGTTCATCAATATGCAATGCTGATTCAATCCAAGGTAAAGTGGAATAACCTCAGGTTGTTGCCCTACATGCACTTTCCAAATATCACTCATGATCTTTCATCACAAGGCACACTGGCACCACCATGACTAAAGTATAACTTGCTTTTCAATCCAAATTCTCTACTGCTTTCCCCACCTCCTTGTCTCATATCCCCAGTTCTCCTCTGAAATTTCTCCATTGCACCTAAATTGACAGGTAAAACAAGCAGCATTCTGGCAGGATAGCTGAGGGAATTTCCCCTGAATTTGTGGACTACAGTCCATCTCTGCCAAAATACAACCCACAGCCATATTATAGCATCAAATTGCACATGAGAGGGAGGAAAGATACATGCATATTACATGTTTGTTGAAAAAAATATTCAATACATATATACATACCTTGAAATTACAAATCTAGTTTCAGCTAAGCTGAATTAATTTTAGATTTTGTTTGTTGCACAAATGAAAGCAAGGGGATATCTATTTTTTTAATTCTTAATATTCTAATTCCTTTGTTGTGTGTGCATATATGAATGAGATCCTGAGGAGGCAGAAGGACAAAACTCTCTCCGTTCACTTCCATTGCGTGCTCTGTACCTTCAACTATAATAACACTCAGTGGCCAAACACAGGACAACTGCTCAGCACAGTAACAACTTTTGCTTTCTTGGCCACTGCAGCTGTCTGGTCACCCAGGTCTTTAGATCATAACAACAGCTGAGGTTCAAGCACTTTACTTACAGCAACCTCCATGTCACAAGTACCAGCAAAATGCTACTACACCCCCTTTTAGCTGTCTTCCTTTCACGGAAATTCATTCCACAGTGATCTAAACATACTAGATTCAGATTTACTCAGGCTGCTTTTGATTCATCCCAATCCCCAGATTATCCACTGAGCCAACCCATTCAGTCTTTTCACTTCATTAATACAGGGAAGTTGAAGCAGAGCCTCTCATAATAACTAAGCATGCAGTACTCACTGTATTTCTTACACCTCATGACCCACCTCTCACACACTTCCTCTCTCTGGGCAGGGTGAAAGCCAAATCAGACTGAAGAAATGATTAACTTACAACTCAAAGTGGTGAATTTCTGTGTTATCTTCACTTTCTCCAGGAAAACACAAGACCCACAGGTGTTTAAAGCTGCTCTGGAGAAGGAGATTTTCCCCCACAAATAGGACAAGCTCCACCTGTTCCCCCAGTTACCACAGAAACCAGTCACAGCTGAGTAATAGGGCATTGTTAAACATACAAAGCTAAGCTGTAAATCATTTTTATTTGTCTCAAATTTAGTCTCAATACCATCAAAAGCATATGTACTTACAGGAGTATGTTGTATACTATAGAAGACAAATATGCATCTCTACAAAGCTGAATCATGTAATCTGGATGCCTCAGTGGAAACACCACAAGGAGTTCACCACAAGAGGACGCTGCAGCACTTAAAAGAAGTTAATATTAAACTTAAGATCTTTTGCTCCATCAAGTGCTCAGAAAAACACATTACACACAAGTTTTCTCATCTATTTCTATAAACTATATGCTCTTTTTGGAAGATTTTCTACCCTGCTGACTGTATAAAATGAAGTAAAATTGTCTTATTTTGTAGTTTGCAGTTCAGTTCATGTGTCTGAAACACAGCAAACCTAATCACAGCAGCTTCCAACAGGAGATGAGATGCAACAAATTGGTTTAAATGAAGCCTAGCTCCTCTCACTAACCACCTGGGCGACAGAGACACTTTCCAAGCCCAATAAACTATACCTCCAGGCCTGTTTTTGATTGTTAATTGATGATTAGAGGTGATGCGCACTGGTGGATTAGAAATAAAACAGCTTCCTTAATAATTTTAGGTTCATTTAAGCATTGGCAAATCACTGAAGCAAACTTCATACATAACAGCTTCAGGAGGACAAAGATGATGATGATGATCATAATTTTTTGACATAGGCTTGTAAGAAAAACAAATGCCAATAGTTTAGTTATGGAAACGTAACTGACAGCATGTAAAATGTAGCCATGCCAGCTACTGCAATCTGTATCTCTAGTCTGTTGGAAGCTCATAAATATTTGAAAAGGATGGAAATTAGGCTTGTGCTAAATCTGGCATATTTACTGCAACCTTGTATAAACTATTATGATATTGTATGTTCATTAATATGCACTGTCCCATCCAAATAAATAAATTAATGAATAAACAGTATAGGTCTACACATTACATGCTAAATATTTGATTTTCATTGCAAAAATTGCCAAAAAACAACAGCAAATCAAAGTGCTTTTTAGACATTGCATGTTATAGTATTAATTTTTCCCAACAAGAATTATGAACTATGTTCTTCTGTCAAATATTTACAATGGAGAAGTCTCAGACAGTCTAATCCCCAATTAAACTCTATTATCCATTTGTATTTGCCAAACAAAGATGATATCCATAAATTTCCTGTCCTCTGTAAATGATAACCATGATGATAGATGATGCCTCATTAAACTTTTATCTTGCCAAACTGCTTCCACAATATGCCCCTACAGGACCTGCAAACTATTCCTGTTTGCACATTGCTACTTACCATAGCAATATATTGGTTTTTTTCTCCCCCCGACCAAAAAAAACAAAACTGTCATGAATCTGAAGGCATAGCTACAGGGAACTGCAAATTCTAAGTAGATAACTTTATTGAGACTGTGTCTGTCCCCCAACCACCAAAATTCAATAAATTACACAAATCAAAAATATACAAAAGAAATAGTAACCACAAAAATTTAATAAAAATTAATACCACTATTTCAACAGAGCACAGAGACAGGAAAATTAAATGTGGTCTGTTAAATATTAGATCTCTCTCGTCTAAATCTCTGCTAGTAAATGAGTTAATAACTGATCACCAGATTGATTTGTTCTGTTTGACTGAAACCTGGTTGCAGCAGGAAGAATTTGTTAGCCTAAACGAATCAACTCCCCCTAGTCATATTAACTGTCATATTCCTCGAATCACAGGCCGAGGAGGAGGAGTAGCAGCAATCTACCATTCTAGTTTAAAATTGAACCAGAGGCCTAAACCTGATTACAGCTCATTTGAAAATCTCACTCTTAGTCTCTCTCATCCAAATTTGAAAGCTCAGAAACCAGTTTTATTTGTTGTTATATATCGTCCTCCTGCTCCTTATTCTGAGTTTTTATCTCAATTCTCAGACTTTTTATCTGAATTAGTGCTCAGTTCAGACAAAGTTATTATTGTGGGTGACTTTAACATTCATGTTGACATAGACAGCGACAGCCTTACAACAGCTTTTAATTCATTATTAGACTCAATTGGGTTTTCTCAACATGTAAATAAACCAACTCATAGTTTTAATCACACTCTTGACCTTGTCCTGACTTATGGCATAGAAATTGAAGAGTTAACAGTATTTCCCCAGAACCCTCTTCTTTCTGACCATTTTATGATAACGTTTCAATTTAAAGTAAAGGATTGTTTAGCAGCTGAGAACAAATATCATTACAGTAGGTGTTTGTCTGACAATTCAGTATCTAAATTTAAGGAAATAATACCCTCACTGTTTACTTCAGCAACATTTACTGATAAATCAGAAGGCAAATATTATTATTTTACCCCCACAGAAGTGGATTATTATGTTAATAATGCTTCAGCCTCACTGCGTACAACTCTTGATAGTGTTGCACCTGTAAAAAAGAAAGTTATATCTCAGAGAAGACTTGCTCCTTGGTATAATTCCCAGCTGCGGACTTTAAAGCAGGCATCCCGAAAGCTGGAAAGAAAGTGGTATTCCACTAATTCAGAGGTAGTGTATGTGGCTTGGAAAAATAGTCTAGTAATCTATAAAAAAGCTCTTCGTAATGCCAGGACAACTTATTATTCATCTTTAATAGATGAGAACAAGAACAACCCTAGGTTTCTCTTTAGCACTGTAGCCAGGCTGACAAAGAGTCAGAGCTCTGTTGAACCTTGTATTCCTTTAGCTTTAACCAGTAACGACTTCATGAGCTTCTTTACACATAAAATAGTTCTGATTAGAGATAAAATTAATCTGGCCATTCCTACAAATGTCACAGATGCTTTTGAATTGGCTGTTAGACCTGATGAATCTTTAGAATTCTTCACTCCTACATGTCTCTCTGAACTAATTTCAACAGTTTCTACATCCAAACCATCAACATGTCTTTTAGATCCTATCCCAACTAGACTGTTCAAGGAGATTTTACCTTTAATTAATTCTTCAATGTTAGATCTGATTAATCTCTCTCTAGTAACAGGCTATGTACCACAGGCTTTTAAGGTTGCTGTCATCAAACCTTTGCTTAAAAAGCCCACTTTAGATCCAGATGTGTTAGCTAACTATAGACCGATATCCAACCTACCATTTCTCTCTAAAATTCTGGAAAGAACAGTTGCAAATCAATTATGTGAACACTTACAAAGGAATAATTTGTTTGAAATGTTTCAGTCAGGCTTCAGAGTGCATCATAGCACAGAAACAGCTCTAGTGAAAGTTACTAATGACCTTCTCATAGCATCAGATAATGGACTAGTCTCTATACTTGTTTTGTTAGATCTTAGTGCAGCGTTTGACACAATCGACCACAACATTTTATTACAGTGTCGAGAACATTCAATTGGCATTAAAGGGACAGCATTGAACTGGTTTAAATCCTACTTATCAGATAGGTTCCAGTTTGTGCATGTCAACAATAACTCTTCTGAGCATACTAAAGTTAATCATGGAGTTCCTCAGGGTTCTGTCTTAGGACCGATACTTTTCACATTATACATGCTTCCTTTAGGCAATATTATTAGGAAGCATTGTATTAACTTCCATTGTTATGCAGATGACACACAATTGTATTTATCTATGAAGCCAGATGAAACTGATCAGTTAGCTAGACTGCAAGATTGTCTTAAGGACATTAAAACCTGGATGACTTTTAACTTCCTACTGCTAAATTCAGACAAAACTGAAGTCATTGTATTTGGCCCCAAACATCTTAGAAACTCGCTTTCAAAGCAAATAGTTACTCTGGATGGCATCACATTGGCCTCCAGTACTACTGTGAGGAATCTTGGAGTTATTTTTGACCAGGACATGTCCTTTAACTCACACATAAAGCAAGTCTGTAGGACTTCCTTTTTTCACCTGCGTAATATTGTAAAAATCAGGAACATTCTGTCTCAGAGTGATGCAGAAAAATTAGTTCATGCTTTTGTTACTTCCAGGCTTGACTATTGCAATTCCTTATTATCGGGTTGTCCAAATAGCTCTCTCAAACATCTACAGTTGATCCAAAACGCTGCTGCGAGAGTACTGACAGGAGTTAGCAAAAGAGATCATATTTCCCCTATACTTGCTTCTCTTCACTGGCTTCCTGTTAAATCCAGAATAGAATTTAAAATCCTTCTTCTGACATATAAAGCTCTTAATAACCAATCTCCATCATATCTTAAAGATCTGATAGTACCTTATTATCCTAGTAGAACTCTTCGCTCTCAAGCTGCAGGCTTACTTGTTGTTCCTAGAATTTCTAAAAGTAGAATGGGAGGCAGAGCCTTCAGTTATCAGGTGCCTCTCCTGTGGAACCTGCTCCCAGTTTGGGTTCGGGAGGCAGACACCCTCTCTATTTTTAAGACCAGGCTTAAAACGTTCCTTTTTGACAAATCTTATAGTTGGGGCTGACTGGGTGACCCACAGGGGTTCAACTTGTGTCTTCATTTGCACAGCTGACTCCCTCTTGGACGTCCCTTCGTTCTGCCTCTAGTCATGCTGCTATAGGCCTAGGCTGCTGGGGGACTTTTCTTGACGCACTGAGCCCTTCTCTATCTACCTTTACATTTAATATGTATACCGTTATTGCAGTACAGTCACTCTGTTTCCCCCTGTGCTATTTCTCCGAGTGTCCCTGGTCCCAGAGCTGGATACTTCAGATCTGCGGTTGATGTTCCACCAGCTGGTCCAGTCTCCACCATGTCCACTGTGGGATGCTGCTGCTGACCTTCCTCCAGCCCTCTGCTTCCAACTCCCTTTTTCCACCAGTCAACTCTGCATTGCCTTCACTATACTGTTATGCTAACTTACATACTGTTTGAATTTTACTGCTAGCTATATATGGAGTATGTTTAATGTCAGAGCCGTACATCATAAGAGTAAATTATGAGTCAGTTTTCAATGTTAGCTTATACTTTGTCTGTGTCACATATCCTGTCATGCATGTATCCAAATGTGTGTTGTGTTTTCCTTGCTTTCCCACCCCTCCCTCTTCTCCCATCCCTCCCCCTTGCCCTCTTCTGTCCTTCTCAACCCGCCCGGCCAGCAGGCAGATGGGTCCCCCCTATATAGAGCCGGGTTCTGCTCGAGGTTTCTTCCCTGTTAAAAGGGTGTTTTTCCTTGCCACTGTCGCCTTTGGGCTTGCTCTGGGGGTCAGGCATTTGGGTTCTGTAAAGCGTCTTGAGACGATTTGACTGTAATTGACGCTATATAAATAAAATTGAATTGAATTGAATTGAATTGAATAAACGAGAAAGCAGTAAAGCCTTTAATTTGACAGCCTGGTTGGAAATATTTGTTACTGCGTGACAGTGTCTAACGGAAAGCCCAGTTACTCAGTGTATGCCAATATAGGTTGCTTTTCGTAAAAACAACACCAGTTTCCTGGTGCACTAGCACTAACTTTGGCAATGTGATATATTTGTCACCTAATTTCTTCCAGATTTTCCCACTAATGGATGTTATGTTTTTACAGTTGAAAAAGCAAGTCATTTCAGATAAATTTATTTCAGCTTTATTCTTTCATGTGAAAGTTGTCACTTAAAATGATAAACAGAAATGATAAACAGAAACTCTGCAGGCACCTTGTCTTTGACTTTGTCTGAGTCATTCAGTCTGTTTGCAAGGTGGCCCTGAGATCTCAACACACTACACCTTATGAAAATGCATGCAAATAAACAAACAAAAGGCGCACAACATAAGCAATTTGAAAACCTGAGTTTACTCTCACTGCTGGAACAAAATTAATCACTAAAGAGACAGATATTTCCCTCTAGAGCTTGCAGGAACCAAAATCAGAGCTACGGTGAAGGAGGGTCAATCATGGACTTTAACATTGATCATGTGGCAAGAACATGACTCCAAATGAATGCTAATGTTTCTTTGTATCTGCTGGGGCCTGTTTCACAAAGCAGGAAGTACAAACTCTGACCCTGAGCATTGGAATTCCTATACTCGCTATTAAATATAGGCTACTGATGACAACAGATGAGAGAGAAAAAGCTGAGCATCTCTTTTCATTAAATGTACAAAAATATCACAGCCAGATTCAAATGGAAATTAAATAGATGATAAAGATAAAACAGATAGACATAAATTCATTTATAGTAGGGTCTGCACTAAAACCACATTTTAGATGTCTGCTTCACATGTAAAGATCTAACTATATTTTAACATGTAAGGACAAAAAGAGTCAAAAGCAGTAGCGTCTGCATGTAGCTGTTACTCAAAAATTCCCTTTTAAAATAAGTTTAGTAATGTGTTATGAGTTCTTTATTGCAATGATTACAGTAATGTACACTAAATAATTGGATGCACTCGAAGTGATTGGCAACCTCACTGCTGCTTTGATGTTCACAGAATCCCAGTGTTATGTAGACAAACAATGTGTAGAATTTTCTCTGGCCTAAAGATATGTAATATACTCCAACTGGGATTTTGATTTTCTCATGAACGTCTGCAAATAAATGCACTGGGATACAGCTTTAGTATTTATTATGTAGTGTTGAGAGAGTGACTACTGACAGGTTGCTTTGCAAAGAGAAGTTGATAAGTGGTATTGTCATGTCATTGTGAGAGAACAGCATGATGTAATGAATTTAACTGAACACACATAACTCAACATACACAGGCCATGTGGTGTGTTCACCAGAGAAGCTGTACTTATATCATTTAGAAGGCAGATGTGTATGTTTTAACTGCTGAGTTACTTTTCAAAAAAAATCCAAATGAATTTTAGAAGCAGTTAATCAGTGTTTTAAGAATCAAATCAAGAATCAAGAATCTTTATCATCATTGTGTTTTCACACAGCAAAATTATGATTGGTGACTCCCAGCCATAGACAAAAAAATAGAAAAAGGCACACTATATTCAAATTTTTAAAAAAATACTTAAAAGATATAAATATGTAAACAGTCTTAGTGCACATGAGCAGTAGGATGGATGTAAAGTGCAGTCCAGTGCAAGATTCAGTTCTTTATTGCACATAGTGAGTCTGTTGTGTGTGCAGGAGGGAAATGGATCGGACATCTCGAGGGTAGAAACTGTTTTTCAGCCTGGAGGTCAGAGTTTTTATGCTCCTGTACCATTTCCTCAAGGGAAGCGGAACAAATAGTCCATTTCCTGGGTGGGTGCGGGCGGTGGCAATAGAATTTGATTGAATTTCATACAGACAAGACTAGAATGTTTTGACTGACCAAACTTTCTTTGTCAGCTGCAACACCTTAAAAATAAAAATTGTCCTGATTCTCAGTTGACCGTATAATTTTTTGTCAGTCATTTTGCAACAAACTAGGCAATTTGTTAGATCACACTGACCATGCTGATGTTAGATTGACTCTTTTATAATTCTGTCACTTCAGCCACTGCTGCCGACAATTGAATATGTCACATTGGCTAGCCTAATGAGCTGTTCTCTTATCTATTCAGCATTTCTGTCTCCAAACCTGGTGTTAGGCTGTTTGTTAGGCAGGTGCTCACACATCCACTCTGCCTTTTGGGTAATGCTGGATTGTGGTGGAAAAACTTGTATGAAAATGGCTGACAGTTCACTTATTTAAATTCTTCTGATACTGCTACTGTGATCTGGATTTAGAAAAGTGATTTCATTTGGTATAAGTTGAACTGTGGAGACAAAGATCTGAAATTCTTTGTGTCACAATTCAGCTGCAATATAACATCTGTTAACTTTAACACTCAGTCAGTCTTGAAGCATGTATAAATATTAATGTGTGCCAAAAATAGACACAAATACAGCACCAATGTCCTTTTTAAATCATATTTTATTTTTTTCACTGTTACTCGTTTCACTTTTCACTCTTTTTCTTTCTCACCTTTTCACAGTTCACCATTATCTCACCTGTTATAATCCCTTAAACCTCACACACAGACATGAGAATAGGAATTTGTTGACACACATCAGCACTATACACAGCTCACATAAACACATTCACTTAAAGCTTGTTGGAACAGCACAACCACGTTTGAAAATATTAAACAGGGTGATTCAGAATGCACACTTAGCTGGCATGTATGCACGTATGTGGCCCCTTTCAGATATAAGCTCTGGTAATATGCATGTAGCACTTACTTTAGTTGTTCAGTCATGAACGCACTAAGGTTTGTCACTTGGAATGTGCGTGGAGCTGGTACAAGGGAAAAGAGACTGAAAATCAATCAGCAACAGCAGAATTTGCAAGCAGACATTGTCTTATTGCAGGAAACTCATTTATCAAATTCATCATTGGATCTTCTTCCATCAGCACAGTTTCCACATGTGTACTCAGCCTGTTATAATTCCAGGCAAAGATGAGTAGCAGTCCTTATAAATAAAAGACTAACCTTCGGTATTGATAGCACAATTGCAGACCCACAAGGCAGATTATTATAGTGGTATTATCCATCCAAAATGTTAAATTGTGCATTGTGAATATATATGGACCAAATGTTGATGACCCCTCCTTTTTTCACTCTCTCTTCACTTCACTTGATGGTTACTCAAATAACGCACTGATTATAGGAGGGGACTTCAACATGGTGTGTGACCCGGGAATGGACAGGCTCAGTACCACAGGAAACCAGCGAGTGTGGCGATCCTCAGAAACAGTTCAACAATATATGAAGGATTTTGGTCTTTGTGATGCGTGGCGTTCTCACCACCCTACCGTAAGAGAATATACATTCTTTTCTTCAGCTCATCGTTCTTACTCTAGACTAGATTATTTTTTAATTAGCAACACGCTGATGAATGACATTTCAGAAATCAAAATCCATCCCATTACCATTCGCGATCATGCACCTGTATTATTCACTCTTAAAAATAAGAATAATAAACCCCCAGCTACAAACTGGAGATTTAACACATCATTACTTAAAGATCCCGAATTTATCAGCTATGTTAAAAGAGAATGGTCTATATATCTAGAAGATAACGACTTGCCAGAAACATCAGCGTGTGTTCTGTGGGAAGCAGGAAAAGCAAAGAAAAAGAAAGAGGTCTCAAGAGTCTCAGAGTTAGAACTTCTAATTCAATCCCTGGAGGAAGCTTATCGTGTTTCTCCAGAAGAGCACACGCTGAAGGATATAAGACAAGCTAAACTTGAACTTAATGAAATTATAGATAAAAAAAACTAAATTCATGCAAAGACTTCGCTTAGAGAACTTTGAACATAGCAATAAATCTGGTAAATTTCTGGCCAATCAATTAAAAGTAAACAAAGAGAAAACAACAATCTCTGCTGACAAAGACCCAGATGGAAATATCAGCCATGACCCAGATAAGATAAATGATACCTTTAGAGATTTCTATAAAGGATTATACAAATCACATATAAAGACAACAGAAGAGGACATTAATCAGTTCTTTAGTTCAATTACTCTACCAAAACTACAACATGAAAATAGATTGGTGTTGGACTCTCCTCTGTCAGTCGAAGAACTTCACAAATCTCTGCAGCATATGCTGAGCAATAAAGCACCCGGTCCAGATGGCTATCCAGTTGAATTCTATAAAGAATTTTGGACAACGTTGGCTCCCACCTTTCATAAAATGGTAACAGAAATTAAAAACAAACAAAAAATACCTTCAAATATGAACTTAGCCAAAATTATTTTGTTATTAAAACCAGAAAAAGACCCCACACTTCCATGTAGCTACCGTCCAATTTCATTAATAAATGTAGATCTCAAAATTATCAGCAAAGCTCTCGCCAGTAGAATAGAAAAAGTAACCCCCCTTATAATACATCCTGATCAAACAGGTTTTATTAAAGGGAGACATTCCTCTACTAATATGCGTAGATTAATTAACATAATAGATTATTCCACAATACATCATTTAGAATCCACAATCATCTCGTTAGACGCAGAAAAAGCATTTGATCGAGTAAATTGGAAATTTCTGTTTGCAACATTAAACAGATTTGGTTTTGGGCCATCTTTTATAGACTGGATAAAAATCTTTTATAATAACCCGGCTGCATGTGTTAAGACCAGTGACCAGACTTCTCCAAGTTTCTGTTTGCAGAGAGGCACTAGGCAGGGCTGCCCACTTTCTCCATCACTTTTCGCCATCTTTATTGAACCTCTTGCAGCTGCCATAAGACAAAATACAGACATTAGAGGAATCCAATCCAACAATATAGAACATAAAATAAGTCTTTATGCAGATGATGTATTACTTTCCCTAAATAACTCCAAATCATCTATCCCCCAGACAATTACGCTTATTAATACATTTTAATTGATATCTGATTATTCTATCAACTGGTCCAAGACTACAGCCATGCCTATTAATTGTGACATACCAAGAATATCTAACATCATAATACAGTCTGGAAACCTCAGATATTTAGGCATAAATATCTCTCTCAGAATATCAGAACTTACAAAACTAAATTATGTTCAGTTATTGAAAACAATAGAGGATGATCTTATACGGTGGAAGCACTTACCCATATCACTCATGGGGAGAGTTGCCACTATTAAAATGATGATTTTACCTAAAGTTAACTATGTATTCTCAATGATACCATCCAAACCATCCTCCCGTTGGTTTAAATCACTGGACTCACATATATCCAAATTTCTTTGGAAAAACAAAACATCACGTATCAGTTTCAAGACTCTACAACAGACTAAAGATAGAGGTGGACTGGATTTACCTAACTTCAGTCACTACTTCCTAGCTAGTAAGTTGCAGTATATTTCCAAATGGCTAAAACCTAGTAATGTAGATGAGTTATGGTTAGATGTAGAGCAAGCAATATGTGAGGACATAGCCATTTCTGACTTGCCATTTATCAACACAACTATTAAATTTCATCAGTGTTTCAAAAGCATTAATATCAGCTCCTCTTTAATGGCTTGGTGGGAATTTTTAAAATTAAGCAAGTCTTCAGTCATTCAATGTAAACTTACTCCAATCTGGAATAACCCTGACATTCTGCAAAATAAAAAGATGATAAATTTTACTCACTGGAGAAATCAAGGGATAAAACAGTTAGAACATATCATAGAAGATGGTAACTTTCTGTCATTTCACTCACTCACTTCACAATATGGAATTAACAACACAAAATTTTTAGAATACCACCAACTTAAATCAATTATAGGAAAAAAATACACCCTCAACCAATTACACTGGCAGCTTCCTCTTAGAGTAGAAGAATTCTTAAATTTTCGTCCCCCAAAGCTATTATCAAAACTATATAGAATATTATCAAAGTCAGAAGATACAATCTTTCTTCTTACAACAAAATGGGAAGCTGACCTATCCAGTAATCTTAATCAAAATGCATGGTCACAAATATGTTTAAATACCTTTAAAATGTCAAAGAACTCAAATATGCAACTTATACAATTTAAAATTCTGCACAGAATTCATTATACAGGACAAAGGATGTTCAGGATGGGTCTGTCCCATTCGTATATTTGCTCACACTGCAGTGATAACATGACTGACAGTTACCTCCATGCCATGTGGTCCTGCGCACCTGTGCAAAGGTTCTGGCTTGAGGTATGTGAAGACCTGTCATTATGGTTTAAATGCAACATTGCTGCAAGTCCCACACTGTGCCTATTAGGTGACCTAGGTGAAATCAACATAGGATCTAACTCTGTATGTATGGTTCTCACCAGCTTATGCATCGCAAAGAAAACTATCCTTATAAATTGGAAAGCCAAAAACAATCTGAACAATAAGCAGTTTAGGAATCTCTTATTAGACTACATCAGCTTCGAGACGATTGTCTGCAGGTTCAAAGGATCAGTTAGCTGATTTTCGTTCCCTCTGGTCCCCTGTGATCAGTTCCATCACCTAATGTAAGGAGTGAATTGGGGCCTCGCCACCTTGGCGGTCGGATGTCGGTGTGGGGCCCTGGGGACTGCGGGTGCTTGGTGCTGTCTTGGAGCGGGGGTCTGGGCTCCCACACTGGGGGGGCGGCTTCGTGCTTGGTCCGGTCTGGGGTCGGGGTGGGGGCGGCGGTTGGGGCTCTCTGGCGACTGTGGGGTTAGGATGCCGGGGGGGCCTGGGCCGGTGGCTACCGGCCCTGGGCCGGGTGGCCAGGGTGTTCTGGGGTGGGCGGGGTGCGGGGCCCTGGGTCCGGGTGTCTGGGGGTTGCCTCCTCCCTCGGGGGTGGGGGGTCGACCTTGCTGGTGGGCCTTGTTTGACCTGGATGTGCTGCTGCGGGTCTGGGCTGGTGCCTGGCCGCTGCCCGGGGATCTGGGGTGCAAGGGTGTGGGGGTGTGGGGGGTGGGGTGTGTGTGTGTGTGTGTGTGTGAGGGGTCCTGTGTCCTCGGGGGTGGCCGCGGTGGGCCTGGGGATGGTGGGCCCTGGGTTGGGCTCTTCTGCTGCCCTCTGTCCTTCCTCGCCTTTCCGTCTTCTGGTGTGTGGCGGCTGCGTGCCTCTTTGGTTGGAGGGTCTCTGGCTGCGGTTGCTGTGAGCCCTGGTCTTGGTGGCGGCTGCTCCTGGCTCGTCCTGCGCTGGGGGGCGCCTGGGAAACGGGGGTGCCTATTGCCCTTAGTGGCTCGCCCTCTGGGGGGAAGTTTTCTTCCCTACAGACCTCA
The DNA here is from genome assembly GCF_021347895.1 of Acanthochromis polyacanthus. Classification (NCBI taxonomy): domain Eukaryota; kingdom Metazoa; phylum Chordata; class Actinopteri; family Pomacentridae; genus Acanthochromis; species Acanthochromis polyacanthus. The sequence continues at coordinate 21,986,392 of NC_067133.1, read as the reverse complement.
TCCCCGGACCCCTCACTTCCTCTGCTCACATTCACACACATGTAGGGTTATGGGAGGTGTGCTCATTGTGCTGGGTGTGGTGGTGGGGGCCATCTAAGTGGCCCCATCCACTGCACCCTCTGATGGCTCACCTCTCAAGTTTTAATTGCACTTCGTCACTAAAGACAGCAAAATACTGATAACACACACTGCATCTGGGGGACACAGCATGCCGTGTAAGGTGGGCGGGGTTGCCCGGGTAGGTGGGACCTCCCATTGACCCCGCTCCCGGCACGGCTTAGCTACTATCCCCCAATTTTAATTGCAAACAACACAGATCTCACTAACACTCATGTGCAGGGAAGGTGAGGGTAATGGGGTTCTTCACATCCCCGTTTTCTGGTCTCGGCCAGGGCGGGGCGGGAGGGGGTGGTATCCCATGGGCGAGGGGTCTGTGGCTAGCTGCGGGCTGGATGCCTGCTGGTCTTTGGGGGTGCGTGGCTGTCCACATCTGGGTGGGCGGTGGGGGGGGGCGTGGGTGGTGGTGGGGGCCCGGTTTTGTGGCCCGGTGTCCCCCGGCCTTCCGGGGGTGCCCTCATGGGGCACCATGGGTGGGTGAGTGGGAAAATGATTATGGATGTTATGGGGGGGTTGGTGGGTGGTGGGGGTGGGGGATAGGTATGGGGGTGGGGGGGGCTAGGGGGGTGGGGTGCCCTGGATCATTGGCCACGGCGGGGGCGCCGACCCATGCCGGGTGGCCGTCTGGGGTGGCTGGTTCCCCTGGCGATGTTGACCCTCTGCCTGGGGGGGCGGGGGTCAAATCAAATCAAATCAAATCAAATCAAACTTTATTTATGAAGCACTTTTCATACAATAAAAAGCAGCTCAAAGTGCTGTACAACATTTAAAAACATTTAAAATAAGAATACCCATCCCACCCTCCCTCCTTATAGGTACACAACTGCACGCACACACACACACACACACACACACACACACACACACACACACATGTTTGTACTTCTATCTTAGTGAGGACATCCATAGGCGTAATGCATTTCCTAGAGCCTTACCCTAACCTTAACCATTACAACTGATTGCCTAAACTTAATCCTTACCCTAACCCTAACCAAACCTCAATTCATACCTGTTCTCTAAAAACAAGTCTTCACCCTCAAACATGGCTGTTTCAAAGTGAGGACCGGCCAAAATGTCCTCACTTTGTAAAAATGTCCTCACTTTGATAGTTAAATGCAGAAAATGGTACTCACCATGTAGCAAGTACAAGAACACACACACACACACACACACACACACACACACACACACACACACACACACAAATACACAAACACACTGTCACCAATGGCTATAGGAAGACATGGTGTGGCACTGACAATTGTGGAAAACGCCTCCATTGGGGCCGTCCACACTGGGAGGAGCTCCAGGCCGTGCCCGCCGGAGGCGCCGGCACCCAGACTCCCCGACCACGACAGACACAGGGACCCCACACTGAGGTAGGGAGCCCCTCAACTAGCCGAGCCGAGGAGACCCGAGGACAACACCCCCAGCAGCAGACCAGACACAGCCCCCAGTGTGGAGGACCCCCCTGAGGAAACACTGGAGTTGAAAGAATAAAATAAACAAATAAATAAATGTGCTAATAACTAAATAATGGGAAGTAAAAAACCTTAAAATACATAAGATGATAAATAAGGAATGATAAGAACAACAGAATATAAGAAGGCTTAAAAGATCAGTTAAAAGCCTGATTAAAAAGGTAAGTCTTTAACCTTCCTTTAAAAACACCGACAGTCTCTGCAGTCCTGAGGTTCTCCGGCAGGCCATTCCAGAGGCGGGGGCCATAATGGCTAAATGCCGCCTCGCCGTATGTTCGAGTTCTGGCTTGTGGTATAATTAAGAGTCCGCTGCAAGAGGACCTCAGGGTCCGCGAGGGTTGGTATGTTAAAAGGAGATTGAACAAATAAGAAGGCGCAAGGCCATTAAGACATTTAAAAACTAATAAAAGGACCTTAAAATCGATCCTGAAACGGACGGGGAGCCAATGCAGCGACTTTAAAACTGGTGTAATATGCTCCCGCCCCTGGTCCTTGTTAGCACGCGTGCGGCTGAGTTTTGTAAAAGCTGAAGATTAAAAATACTCTTTTTGGGAAGACCAGAGAGCAGGGCATTACAATAGTCTAAACGAGAAGAGATAAAAGCATGCATTAGCACCTCCATGCTGGCCTGAGAGAGAAATGGGCAGACTCTGGCTATATTCTTAAGATGATAAAAACCTATCTTTGTTATGTTTTTAATATGTGGCATAAAATTCAGCTCAGAGTCAAAAATAACGCCCAGGTTTTTTACAAATTCTGCTGGTTTAAAAACTTGTAATTTAAGTAAAAGTTTCTCTCTCTGACCTTCAGGACCTATAACTAAAACCTCAGTTTTGTCCTGGTTGAGCTGTAGGAAGTTCGCTGCCATCCATGACTTAATGTCTAAAATACACTTTAAAAGAGTATCAATTGGCCCTGTGTCATCAGGAGACACGGCAATGTACAGCTGTGTATCATCAGCGTAGCTATGGAAACTGATGCCGTGTCTCCTGATGACGTCCCCAAGAGGAAGCATATAAAGATTAAAAAGAATGGGACCTAAAATTGACCCTTGGGGAACCCCACACCTAATTTCATGGGTTCCTGAGGAACACGTATCCATACTTACATAAAAACATCGGTCTGAAAGATAAGAGTTGAACCAGTTAAGTACAGTACCAGAGAGGCCAACCAGGTGTCTGAGTCTGTTTACTAAGATATGATGGTCTACTGTATCAAAAGCGGCACTGAGATCCGGTAGAACCAACACTGTTAGTTTTTTATTATCTAAATTCCACCTGATATCATTTAAAATCTCGCCTCTTGGATGCCTGGGGCCCGGGGTCCTGTGCTGGTTCCGCCCTGGGCCCCCAGCCCCTGGCGGGGTCGGTGGCTGCCGGTCTTGGTCGCCTGGGGCCCGGCCCCGCTGGACGCTGGGGGTCCTGGCCGAGTTCTCCCTCTGCCCCCTTCCGGCCCAATCCGTGGTCGTCCTCGTGGTTTGGTGGCTTGGATCTCTGCTCTGGGATTGCTGCCGGCTCGCCTGGGTCTTGTGGGCTCTCGGGCCCGCTTCTGGCCTTCACGGAGGTCAGAGGTCATAGTTGCATGATCACAGTCACAATTGCACCGTACTCTGCATGTGGACATGGCAACCATGTTGTCTTGTGGGGTGTTAAGTTTGTCCTGGTGCCAAAATATCAAAAGATATGTTTCCTCAGTTTGTTTGTTTCACATAGACGATCTGAATAATTACTAGCTGTGTTTCCTAACAAAACCTGTAGGATGCGTTCCGGTGTGTCTTTGTTAAGGTGTACTAGCTTGTTGTCTGTTGTGTCGGTTTCAATTGAAAGATAATTGTATTCTTGTACTCTTCCTTTTCTCTTCACTATCCCCCCTTGTTGTTGTTTTCTTTTTTTTTCTTTTTTCTTCCTCTCTTCTCGTTTCTTTCTTCCTGCCTTTCCCCTGTCAGGTCCAGCAAACTTATGTTTTTTTTTTTTTTCTTTTTTTTTTTTTTTTGTTTTTTTTTTGTTTTTTTTTTTTTGGCCCTCATGGCAAATTAACCTATCATGTTTATTTCAAGCTGTTTTCTACATTATGCCATTGAGGGCTGTGCACACCCAAGTGAAACATAAAACAAACACAGGACAGACAGAAAGGTGAGGCATAGACAGTGTTCTAAGAGAAAAGGTGCATTTTATTTGTTTGTACTCTTTAATTCACACCTTAAAACCATTTACAAATCTAAAACCCTTCACAAACACCTAATACAACAAAGTCCCAACGGATCAATCATGAAGATGTCAGGAGGCCACAAGAAGGATAGATAGAGCAGAGTGAGATCCACAGACACTAACCCAGCAACCTCCACTGACTCAGCAACCGGAGGAACACACACTATTGAGTTTTGGTAGGTGCCGGTGTGGTGGGTCTGACATGCATGAAAACCTCCACCAAAAGGAGGGAGCTGTCCCCTCCAGCCCAAGGAGGTCCACCCAGCCCCCCCGCAGGAGCCACCAAGCGGAGACCCAGCCCAGGAGCCCGGAGCGACCCCCCCCGACACAGCCAGAGCCCCAAGGCCCGGGCAGCAGAACGGGCCATAGCGGACCCCCACGGCGCCCCACCGGCCCACAGCCCCACTTCCCCCACGACCACCCGCCCTCCCCCCCGCCCCCTCCCACAACCCGACCCCCCCGCCCCCAGACCCCAAACCCCCGCCCCTCCACCGTCCCACCCCCCGCCACCCACCCACGCCACCCCCCCTCCCCCACCATGCCGCCCACCCACAACCCACCCCCAACACCCCCCCGCCCCCCCCACCAAGCCACCCCCCCACCCCTCGCCCAGCTACCCCACCCCACCCCATCCAACCACACCACCCACACCACCCACGCCACCCCTCCCACACCCAAATCCGGGAGGCCACCCGCTCACCGGAAAACAGCACCAAGGGACCGGGCAACGGCACCGAAAGGGCAGACGAGCCCAGCCCACTTCCGGCCGCCCAGAGAGACGTGACCCTGAGGGAGGGAGGGAGGGAGGGAGGGAGGGGAGGAGGGAGGGAGAGGAAGGAGCACCAGGGGAGGCGCAACAACCCAGGCCCTCGGGCCCGGCAGGGAGAAGCCCCGGAGATCACGCCAGTAAAACTATTGTGAGTTGCCCTGTTACTGAGTTCACCAGTTCCCCAACTGGTGAACACTAGCCCTGCACCGTGAATGTGACCCACCCAAGTGTATATACAAGTATGTGTGGTGTCTTAGGATTGGGGGGTCGGTGAGGCAGAGCACAGGGTAACGAAACCCCCACTCAGCCTCACCGCAAGCCCAAAATGTGAATGTGTATGTGGTGCGTTAAAATTGGGGGGAGAAGTGTCAGGGCGGGGGCATAGACGGGGGGCCACAGCACAACACTGCACTGGGGCCCATCCCGTCTAATGACGTCCCACCCCAAAACCACCCACCCCCCAGGTAGTGTGGTGCATTAAAATTGGAGGGGAATTGTGGAGTAGGAATATGACCTCTCCACCCCCCCCCCCGAGGGATATGTTGTGTGCCCTATGTGTATATTTACAAGTTGTATTGTGCGAAGCTTGTGAAGTGATTTAAGAGGAGCGATCAACGGGGCCCCACCCAGCCAGGCGGAGGGAGGTGCGCGCGCGCCCAGTGCCCCCCATACACCCCCCCCACCCCAATCCCCAACCCCCCACCCCACCCCCCAGCCCCGGCGCCCCAGCGGGCAGACGGCGCAGGCCAGGCCAGAACGCCCCGCGCACCGCACCCGGTCCCCCTCCCCTCCTCCCCCCCGCCCCCAAGCCCCCCCACCCCATCCCGCACCCGCCCTCCCATCCCACACCCATCCCCCGCCCACCCCCAGGGGGAGGGCGGAAGGCAGGAGAAGGAGGGGGAGGAGGAGACGACAAGAAAGGAGAGGACAGGCAGCAGAGCGGGAAGACGAGGGGGAGGGAGGAGGGAGGGGCGAGGGAGAGGGACAAGGAGGCGGAGGAAGACGGGAGGAGGGAGGCGAGGGGGGAAAAAGGCAAGGAGGAGGAGGGGGAGAGGAGAGGGTACCACGGGGCACCCAGAGACCCACCAGGCCGGAACCGCAACCCCTAGCCGAAGAGCAACAGGCCATGCCGGAACAGCGCCGCCCCGAGCCCCCGGGCAACACCCCCGCACAGCACCCGCCGCGGGCACCGGGAGACGGCCGAGACGCATTGCGACCCAGCAGAGACCCGGGGGCAGCGCCCGATCCAGACGGCCGCCAGGCCACCACAAGCGCCAAGGGAACCACGGGAGGCCAACGACACCACACAAAGCGGCCACCCCCATGAAGAGAACACGACAGGCGACCCAGCCCGACCGGGCGCCAGACCCAGACGACCGCCGGGCCGCCATCCACGACACTTTTAGTCGCGGATGGCGACCCGGCGGGCGCCCAAACCATGCACCCGACCGAGCCGAACCGCCCACCATGCCCCCCACAGAAGCAGCCACCCCGCAGGACGCCACCAGCCCCCCACGACCCCCAGCCCCCGAGGCGACCCGGCGCCCGCCCAAACCGAGCGCCGCCCGGGGAACAAGGCCAACCACATCGAGCCACAGGGGACAGCACCTGGAAGATTAGCCAAGCATGCAGTAACACCAAGTTAGCCATTCATGCATATAGACAGAGGATCCTGGGGAGTTGTTGACTGTAAGTTGTCGTCGATACGGCCCGCTCGATCCTGCTGACAGCGACTGGGTTCCTAACTGAAGACAATCATTAGTTACACAATGCCAACATACATAAGCAGCAACATATATTGGGGTGATGTGGTGGTTTTCGCTAACAGGCAGAGTCAGGTTACCAGGTTTAAGTTAAGGTAGTTAACATACGGTGACCATGTTTGTATAAAATTTAACAACTGATTTTTATTTGAAGCAGAGATTTTCTCCATTGAAATGTGATTTATTAGGAGGTTCAACCAGAGATTAATGTTCAGAGATTGCTTATTTTCCAGTTAACAAGGATTGTTTTTTTGGCAATGGCGAGGGCTACAAGTAAAGATTGAGATTGTTTGCGTGGTAGGTCCGTTGTTGTTAAGTCGCCAAGTAAACACAGACTTGGAGATAGAGGAATCCTGCAGTTTAAGATAGCGGAAAGTTTTTCTGAGACGTTGGTCCAGAAATTTTTTACGGGGGTGCACAGCCATAGAGCATGAAAATAAGTATCAGCAGTGTTCTGGGAGCACTGGAGACAGATGTCGGAGTCGGAGAATCCCATTTTGTTCATCATATATTGAGTAATATGTGTTCTATGGAGGATTTTGTATTGGATGAGTTGTAAGTTTGTGTGTTTTGTCATTTTAAATGCATTATCGCAAATTTGAGTCCAGAAGTCTGGTTCCGGAGATATAGATAGGTCTGACTCCCATTTAGAAATAGGTAAATGTATTGTATCAGTGCTTAAGAGTAACTTATATATTTTAGAGAGGGTTTTAGTTGTTGTCGGAGAGAGCTTTATGATTGCTTCAGCTAATGCCGGCGGCCGGAGTGTGCTTTGAAGTGTTGGGATTCGTTTCTTAATAATATTTTTAACTTGAAGATAATGTAAAAAATTCCCGTTTTTTATTTTGTATTTTTGAAGCAAGTTTGTATATGACATGAACGTATTATCTGAAAAGAGGTGGTGGAGATGTGTGATTCCATTCTGCTCCCAAACAGCTAAATGGAGCGGCTGATTGTTAACTTGAAAATCAGGGTTGTACCAAATGGGAGAAACTTACAGGGCTCCAATTTAGAGTTTGCAATTTCTAATGCTTCCACCAAGCGGTCAAGGTGGAGGAAATCATTGGGTTTTTAAAACAGTTATGTCGTTTGATGGATGTTGTAATAAAGAGTATGTCTGAAAGTCTGATGCTATTGCAATCCTTCTGTTCTAATTCTAACCAACAGTTGGCATCTATGGTAGGTTGTGTCCATAGAATAAGATATTGTAGCTGGTTAGCTAAATAATAATGCATAAAATTTGGTGCTTCTAGACCTCCTTCGGCTTTACTTTTCTGAAGAGTAGATAGACTGATTTTTGCTTTTTTATTATTCCAGTAAAATTTGTGATAGCCGAGTCCAGCGACTGGAACCAGTTGGACGTTGGTTTGAATGGAATCATTGCAAAGAAGTAATTTATTTTTGGTAGGATTTTCATTTTGATAGTAGCTATTCGTCCCATAAGAGATATAGGGAGATTGTTCCAGCGCTGTAGGTCATTGGTGATGTTATCCAGTAATGGGGAAAAATTTAAGTGAGTTAATTCAGATAATTTAGGTGAAATTTTTATGCCTAAGTATTTTAAGTTGCCTGTAGGGAAAGAGTAGTGAGGGTCTTGGTCTGCAGGACTCCATGAATTTTCTGTGATCGGAAGTAATGTTGATTTTGTCCAATTTATGGAATAATCTGATAACTCTGAAAATGTAGTTATTAAATTAAATACTTCCCTTAATGAAATAGCCGGTTCTTCTAAATAAAGTAATATATCATCTGCGTATAAATTAATTTTGTGTTCTGTTGCCCAGAGCGGATTCCTTGGATCCTGACATCCTGGCGCACAGCTGTTGCCAACGGCTCAATGAATATCGCAAATAACAAAGGAGAGAGTGGACAGCCAGACATGTGCCACGAAGTCCTATAAAAATATGGATCAATATTATTTCATTAGTTGATTGATTTCGTGCCAAAAATGTGGGAAAAAATTTGTTAAATGTCCATTATGACTCCCTACGGGCCAAAGAGATATTAACAAATGAGTCCAAAACTGTCCAGAATTCACAAATATCAGTTTACATTGATATAAAACAAAGAGATGCAACAAATTCATTTATTGGAGATACTCAAGTTGGTTTTGTCTTTATTCCTGAGTTGCCAATTCAATCTCTGGAAATCTCCTGAGTGACTAATTGACTAAACGCTCCAGTTCTAAATGTAAGACACTCGTACTGACAATAAAATGTCCTTGTTGTGTGACAGTCATAGTCAGGTGTTAAAATCTAACCACAAATACCACTGATTTCTATCCAATTCATTCTCATTTAGCTTCGGAGAAAACTGTTGGATGAAGATAACTTAGCTCTGGAATAATATACTTCTTGTAAGTCATTTTATGACAACAATTCATTTGCTGTTTGTAATTTAGCAGTATGATGATCACAGCACCAGACAGCAAATCATTATGGAGCAATTTCACACGGCCAGCCACTCATCTCCTCCCAGAGCACCTTAATTAAAAATATAATCTTGAAATATGATTTTAGAATTGGATTTTGATAAATCAGGGAAAAACAAGCTGACAATTTCTTTGGCTTTTCTCTGACTTATTGTTTTCTTGTGTTCATTTTTCTCCTTTCCCCCTTTTTTAGCTTTTTCTCAACCCTCCAAGTCGGATTTCTGCAAAACCAGGCGCTTTTATTTCCTCACCAACGATTTGCTGTCAGCAGAAAGGAGCTGAATAGCTTCTATTAAAGGGACAGGAGGAGACAGGGATCAGTTTAAGGGTCAAGGCTGGCCAACATGTGACACTGTAGTCAGACAAATGGATAGGCGAATACAAAAATGAACAAACTGTTCATGTTACAGAGGAATAAGGGAATACAATACAACAACAACAAAGTACCCGTGTGATTCTGCGTGAATACAAATTAAACACACATTTGTTTAGAAATTCTAACTTCTCTTCAACCTACTACATTGCATAAGAGTTCATGAAAACATTTAAATATACAAAAAATCTCTGAAGCAAAACACACAGAAGGACCACATGCAACAGACTGCAGCGCCGACCTTTAAAATCTCCAGATGAGAAACGAGCTGAACTTACAGCTCCTCTCCTCTTTAAACGGGTTGTCCTACGCTCTAAATCTTTCACGCTTCATGTTTTTTCAAGGCTCCGGTGGCTGTCAGAGAAGCTGTGAGTCACAGTGCAGTCTGGGAGTTGCAGTCTGTTGGGCAATTTTCAAGCAGCGGAGACTGTAGCAAGTCGCTAATGAAAACCACAATCCATGGCCAAGAAATAATTGCTTCCAGGAACCACATAACAAGTTTCCTGTGTTTTCAGAAAAGTGACGTGGGAAAATGTGAAAGCAGCTCAGCATGACATTACAGCAGACATTTGGTTTGAGAACTGTATGACTGGATGGCAGCCTGTGCTGTTCACCAGCCTTTTAGGGGGATGTGTTGTAATAAAAACATGGTGTAAAACTGTATTCATCATCCTCACATATCCCTCTATGACCTTTTCCAACCTAAAAAGGCCAGATCATTGAGCATAAAAACAAGCCTGTCTTCTATTAATTCCCAGAACTTGCAGGTGATGCATGACTTTCATTAGCAGTTAGGTGTCTTCTGAGCTACCAGAGAATAGACAATTTAATCACAGAAGCAGAGCCATGACAAACAGTGGCTCCATGCCAAAGGATGCGGGAACACACACATGCATAGCCACAGTCAAATTCTCACTTACCGAATTCTGTGCCATCTGGGTTGTGCATTGCGATCCTCTCCATGCACTTCTCATGTTCACGCTTTATTATACAGTGCTCAGACTCTGAAGCCACCTGGAGAAGACACAACAAGCACATACACTGAGACACCAAGCCACTGAAAACCGCTTTAAAAGCCTTAAGAACCTGTTTTCTAGTACGTTTTCTGCTAAGAATTACAAACACAGTCATATCTGCAAGGTAATACAACACTAGTTAGGAGATAGTTGAAATTGTTGTTTTCCTCTCAGCATTTATAATTGCGTTGAAGAAAAGTCAAAAGTTAATCTTCTCGATAATGTGTTACACCAAGCAGTATGTTTATGTCACAGCCACCAGCTTTATTAATTAAACTTTGCTAGAAATTGCACTTTTAACAAGGTGAATACCCATGAGCCCCGGGGTCACTGCTATGAAGAGGAAGCAGATCAAAGGTGCAAATCGGAACAACAGGAAATTCAGATCGTAAGTGTGATGGTAAAAATAGCAACAAAGTTCTCAGTGAAGCAGCATGTGGTGGTGCAGTGGGTTAGATGACGTACTTTTCATCAGCAGGGTTGTGTTTATAACCTGGCTGGAGCTACAAATAAACACGGACTTATAGCTGACTAATCTGTTATTAAAACCATTTAAGAAGGTCGCACATTTCTGCACATCCAATAAAGATGTGTTTCATATAAGCTGCATCATGCTTAATAGAGCTGCAGTTGAGAACTTTCAGAACAGGTTCAAGAACCATGAATGAATGAATAAAGGACTCATTGTGACAGAACTGTTATTTATTCCAGTTTATAGTTTTGATATGTGAAAGTATAAATGCCCATGTTTGCTGACATTTTTAAAAATCTCTCTCTGGCCTGGTTGATAGGGAAAAGATAGCTTATTGTATCTGAAAAATTTCCAAACCTTCTCCTATTCATAGAGTCCAAGGTTGTTCGTTTTAGTTTTACAATAATAGAATTGTCCATCCCTCCATTATCTATACACCACTTATCCTCATTTGGGTCACAGGGGACTTGAGTCTATCCCAGCTGACTTAGGGTGAAGGCAGGGGACACCCTGGACAGATTGCCAGTCTGTCACAGGGATACATATAGAAACAAACAATCACTCACATTACACCTACGGACAATTTAGAGTTACCAAATAACCTCAGGCATGTTTTGGACTGCGGGAGGAAGGCAGAGCACCTGGAGAAAAACCCACGTGTGCACACGGAGAACACGTAAAGCACATACAGTATGTTTATGTAAACTCCATGCAGAAAGATCCCAGGTCCAGGCCGGGGCGCAAACTGGGGATCTTCTAGCTGCAAGGCAATGGTGCTAACCACTGAGCAACTGTGAAGCCTGCATAATGAAACTGTTGTGCATTAATTTGATTTTTTTTTTAAAGATTTGAAAAAAATAGCTTAAAAGCTTAGAGTGGCTTGTTGGTAAAAACCAAATTGAGGCTCTCAGACGTTTTCCGGAGAATTCAAATCTTAAATCTGCAATCCTACCACAAGTTCTTCTTTGCTTAAAAATACATCAAAATACCAGCAGCAAATTTGCTCGAGCTAAAAAACAGAAACCACAGCAGAGTGGCTAAGGTGTCTTCCAGTGCAAGTGAAGGGGACTATTTATCCAGAGGTAGTAGTGTTACTGTCAGTTTCTTTGTTGATGCTCCCTCTCGCTCTCTTAAGGCCAATCTCTACTTTGCACCCTTCGCTTTCCTGCAACCCCTCCTTCGCTCTCACTGTGAAATGATAGGTGTAATATATCCCAGCCCGCTGAGCCATGCTGACTCATCACTCTATCACTCTGCCCTCCGATATGAATTCACTTCAGGCCTCGCTGCCTAGATAAGATAGGCATCAACCGACTGTGAAGATGTCCTAGGATTCACTTCCTTTCTTTATCCTCGTTGAACGCGGGCAGAATTTTAAAACACGTCGTGAATTATGTGAAACATCATTAGAGCTAGCTGCTATCTGGTCTCTGGTGCGCTGCCATTTCCAGACAACACTTGTTAAAAACACTGGACCACACAGTCTCTCTTCCTCGCCAATGACGGATAAACAAAGACAAAGAAAAATTCACCCTCAGTTTTTCATGTTGTCTGTGGTGTTTGACATTTATTTATTAAAACCAGCACTGGCGTTGTTTGAAAGAGAGACCTCTTGTACTCGTAGCGAGCATCCATGTTGCTAAGCAGCAGTAACCAGCAGGAGCCAATGCATACTGTCGGCAAGCTTCCCAGAAATGAGAAATAATTGGATGCAGATGACTAATATCTGTTTGGCATGAATGTAGACAGGCCTGTAAGATGACAGCAGGAAATGTGTCATTCGTTATATATTTATATAGAATTCTGGATATTATGCTTATTATTGAGCTGGATTATCAAATTTGCTATAATTACAGGCTGTCTGTTATTACAGTTAATCTCAGTTCTAATATGGGAAGACTGCACTATTAGTTGAGGCAAAATAAGCCACTGCTATAATGTGTCCATAACTGTAGAATTATGATCACAAAATAAAAGGCAAAACTTATTTCTTACGTATAGAGTAGTTGTTAATGAATATTTAAGGTCAATTTATGTTTTCCAAATGAATGATGAAGGTAGTTAGACACTGGTCTGCTACACAGCTGGTTTAATGTCAAACACCAAAAAAAAACAACATGGATGTTTCTGAAAGACTGATTGTGACTTTGTACTTTTTACAGGACAGAGTATGAAGTTACAGACTGAACTGTAGCACAGTATCAGTGATCTTGTCCTGAGGTGTTTTGAGCACAGTGGACAGACGCAGTAGCGGACTCAGACTTTTCAATTTTCCACTGTGTTTGGGCTCCACTGAATGAAGCATGTTCAAATCAAAGAACCTTCAAAGTCCAGCAGCGAAAATTTCAATTACAACTTTTTTAATGGTGCAATATTTCTCCTAATAACAAGCATTTGCTTTGTGTAGCATTTGTTTGCTAGCGCATGCACAGTCCCTGTGCTGTGAAATGTTTGTCACGCAGATCCTGGCAGATGCAGAAAGCACCAATAGATCTTTATGCAGTAACTGTCTAGTAAGATATGCCTTTTTGTAATGCGTTTTTATTGTCACCTATTGTCCTATACAGAATGAATGAATTAGTTTTTTATTATTGTGTCTTACATACATTCAGTATGCACAGCCCAACATGGGCTTAAAAGAACACCAAAATAAACATCTGACCAGATGCCAGACAGTAGGTACAATAAACACATTTTAAATTTCATTATTTAAATAAAAAAGCCAGATTATAAACATTATGTGTACACAAATTTTCATCTTGTCATCGTCACAACACTAGAACAAATCAGGTTTTTTAGCAAATACTTCACTGAACAAAACATTTCTGAGGTCCTCACAAAAAGAACAAAAATGAGATTCACTCTCAACTTCTCCCAATTTACATAGTCCACAGAGTCCCTCTTTCTCAGGCGTTTGTGAGAACCCTCCGGTCTCTAAGGCCAGAGGTAGAATTCCAGTTCGTAACTGAGCAATCAGGGATCTCTGGTTCCATGTCAAATTAGATTTGACGTAAAATTCAGCCTTGAAAGCATCCTTTATTGGAACATAAGTCCGTAACTTGGGTTTAGTCAAAATGTCACTTTTCCACCTTTCTTTAAATGTTGACAATAGCCTTGTTTGACTGTCTTTAATATTGCAGGGCAAATTGTTATGAAATATATAATGAAGCTGTTCTTCGTTAAAGACTGCTCAAAGCTCTGCAGCCCAGGGAGAGTTAGATTTACTCCAAAGGAAGACCTTTTTCATTATTCTATTATGAGGCATATAAATAATCCAGTTCCATAGTCTAACCATTTCATATTTCCTTAGAATAAATCCAGGAACCCAGCCCATATCGCCCTGTGCTGCCAAGACCGGAACAAAGTTGTGAACTCCCAAGAAGCAGCGTATTGCTCTGTTTTCTACAGCTTCTAAAGCTTTGATCTGTTTGGCCCCACACACACCTGCAACATAGTTTAGCACGGGGGACACACAGGCATCATACAACTGGGTGTATGTACTACATCCAAGATCTTTGCACACTTTTAACTTATTTATCATAGACCCCAAAGCTCTGCTGGCTGAAGCTGCCAGGATTTTAACTCCAACAAAATTCATAAACTCGTCAAATGTAAACCCTAAATATTTATAGTGAGTAGCATACTCCAAATTCATATTATCAAATGTTAAAACTCTTGTGCTACGTGGAACAGATCTTTTCCTAAAGTGCATAATTTGAGTTTTTGCATGATTTATAACAAGTCTCCATCTACAGCACCAGTTATGTAAAACATTTAACACTGTTTGTAAATCCTCAGCTGTCTCAGCCAGCAGTGCAACATCATCAGCATAGAGGAGGACGCCTACAGTCACACTGTCCAGGTGTATACCTAGGTTCAGTTGTTTGATTTCCAGAGCCAAATCATTTATAAATAAAGAAAACAGGGCTGGGGATAAAACATCCCCTTGTTTTACACCAAAGGGAATTGGAAACCACTCAGTCTGCTCTTCATTCACCTGCACACACCCTACACAGTTTACATACAGAGACTTCAATGTACCATAGAACTTTCCATCAACTCCTGCTTGAAGAAGCTTCAAACGTAACAGATCCCTGTCCAGTCAATCAAAGGCTTTTTTAAAAGTCTACAAAACAAATAATTGTGTATTTATTTCTGTTAGTCTAGTTCTGACTATTGTTAACACAGAGTAAATGTGATCAATACATGCCCTATGTTTCCGAAATCCATTTTGCTCATCCACCAAATACTCTGTTATTTCCAGAAATACAGTCAATCTAGCATTTAAAATACTAGAATATATTTTATAGACAGTACTAAGAGGACTAATTCCTCTATAATTGAGAGGCATTCGGGGATCATCTTTGACTGATTTTGGAATAGGTTTAATAATTGATTTGTACCATGCAGAGGGGATAATACCATGTTCAAAGCAGACATAGAATAAATCATAGAGCACATTCAGGAGTGATGGAGATTTTAAGACTTCATTTGGAATTTCTTGAACTCCCACAGCCTTCCTCAACTTAGCCTTTTTGAGTGCATCATCTACTTCCTGCAACATAATATTACAATTAAGGAACCTATGTGACTGGTACCTATCACAAGCACCATTACACATATAAAACTCAAGATCCTCCTTCACTTTAATAGAGAGATCATAAGACACTGAATCCAAACTATTGGGCATTCCTCCAGAATATAAAATAAAGAAATCCTGTTCCCATTTTTTGACCACTCTTTCTTTTCTTAACTCCACAGCACCATTTTCTAAAATAACTTCCATCGGAATTGCCTTAGCCTTCTGTGGTCCCAATTTATTTATCTCTTTCCAGAATTGTTGTGGATTGCTTGCTTGTAAATAATTAAGCTTTAGTGCCTGACCTCTTAAAAATCTTCTTTTATAAATTCTTAAATATTCATCAAAAAGCGATTGCTTCTGCTAATAGCTTCCCCTCAGCTCTATTTTATCCTGTGATTCCCTCAAATTAACGAACTCTCTTTCAGCTGTTTTACGCTCATTCCATAACTTTTGAAGATGGGCATTCCAAAAGGGTTTTGAATTTCCTTTAAAATTCTGAAGACTTTTATTAGGTTGTATCTTTGGCATGAATTCATTTCATCACTTATCAATTTACAAAAATCCCTGTACCATAGATCAACATCATTCTGAGTATTTTGACATAATTCTATTTTTCTCTAAGCTCCAGTGCTGCAGTTTGACAAGAGGTGGATGTCAGAAAGGTCTCAGGGAGTGGCCTCTGTCTTCTTTTAGAATCACAAACTAGTGTATTCTCTTGTGTTATTTGGGAGCCCACCTTAAAAACTAACACCAATAAAGAATGATCAGGTAGATGACATCTATCTCCAACAAGAGGGAGACATTCCTCTGCATTTTGATCCAAAAGGTCTGAGGCAGTAATTACTTTAAAATTAACACAGGACTCCAAGCAAGTATGGGGCGTCACAACATAATCCACAACAGCCTTTCCTCGAACTGAAACAGACGTAAAATTATCGTCACTCTCATTAAACCTGCCATTCAAAATACAACACTCTCTCAGAAAATCAAGAAATGAATCACCGTGATTATTACAAAAAAAATCTAACACCACTCTTGGTGGGATGTTGTCCAAGTCCTCAATGCAGTCCTGTTTATCAGCAATACGACTATTAAAGTCACCGCAAATGTAGATTGCATCAACATCAAGGCCGTATATTTCAGTCAATAAGCAAGCAAAGAATGCCTCACAGTCTCTCCCTCTGACAGATCCCTCCGGGGACAGATAACAGGCGAACACCACAAAGTTATATTTAGTGTTATCTATGCTCAAAGTGTACTCCTAAAACACCATCCACAGTCTCATTCATCACATTGATCTTAAATTGTTCAAAAAGTCCACTTCAAATTAAGAGTCCAAACCCCACCAGAGCCTTTGGGCGCATTTATGTGCCTTTTTCTGTTGTTTCCAATGATAGCCATGAAGCTCGATAGCACCGTCAGCAACCAAATGTGTTTCGTTAAGTGAAATAATATCGGAATTTAGCAACAGCAACATTAGAGCCCAAAGCGTACAGTTCGTATTTGTCCAGCCATTTACGTTCCAGTGCACTAGCGATAAACAAGAAAAGTCAAATCTTACTGAGTTGGCAGTGTCTCCTCAGCGTTTCCATGCAGGGTCTCTTCCTCCTCTGCCGCCCGCAGCAACAGCAGTCGTAGATGGCGGGGGCACACGCTCTCCATGTTGAAGAAGCTTTCCATTCCCCGACACAAAATATTAATTTCCATTGGGTAAATCACGTAGAATCACTTTGAAGTTTTCTTCACCGAATTAGTTTTCTTCTCTGATGAAGACTCACTGGGACTTCTCTGTAGATTTCAACTTAGATTTTCCTGTGAGCACAGCAACTTTTTCCTTCACAGATGCCAAAGCCACCTTCACCACGCCGGGGCCTGGTCCCCGTGCGCGCAGCCTCTCCAATGCTACCAGAGTTGCCTCTTCATCACAAGCAGTGGTATAGTCTTCGTGATACGCAGGTATACGCCGTATACTCACTAGAAAAGGTCCCGAATTTCCGTATACCCACTTAAAAATGCGCAAAGATACGTATACCCAGGGGTGCAAACACGCAGGTATTTGCCGTATACTCACTAGAAAGGGTCCCGAATTTTCATATAACCACTTAAAAATGTGCAAACATATGTATCAGTATGTTTTTTTGACATAACGTTCACTTTCCCGTTCATAAATTCGTCTTCTCTGTGTTAGGAAGCGGTGAAGTTGTGTGAGACGGGGGAAGGTGTCTGGCTGAGAACAGGACTCACTAAAGGCAGACCGCGGTCCGGATCCGGACCCAGACGCCGTCTATACGGTGTAAATTTGACGGGTCGCTTCTATTTTACCGGTGCAGCTTTCCAGTGTTTATCACTGGTCTGTCAGCTCAGAAACACACAGACTAATTATGTACGAGTTCCGGCATGACGCTGCTCAGCCAATGACGTTGCTACATCGCATCGCAGCTCTGCCTTCAAAAACAGTTGAGAGGTGAGGGACAAAGAGGACAGTAGTGGATGGAAGTTTGGCTCTTTCAGAGAGCTTTTGGCACTGCTTCCAAAGAAAGCCGGCTGTTTCGGCTCCCAAACGGCTCCTAATTAATTATTGTGTGTAGCCTCATTTTAGCCTAACCAGGCAAATATGAATCATTTGTGTTTTGACAAACTCTTTTTCCTTCAGTGTTTTTATGAGAAGCCTTATAATTGACTCATTTTGTGCATTTGTTTTGTTACAAAAACAGGCATTCTTACTTTTAATATTTCAATAAAACTTTTTTGCACAAAAATAAATGAACAAAACTCTGCACATGATGAAGAGGAAACATCAGGTCTACCTGATGGCAGGAGGAGGAGCTGCTGATGCTATAATGTCTATAAGTATCTAATTAGTAGTTTGAAATAAAGGAGCTGCTGTTGCTGTGTGTGTGTGTGCGCGCACACACATGTGAGTGCACGCGCACATATATGAGAACCTGACCTGGCTTTGGTTTATGAGGCCGGAGTATACCCACTAGAAAAAACTAGACTACACCACTGATCACAAGCACAGCCATCTTCAGTCACTTCTTCCATCTTATCAGCCAAGTTCTCATTTACATCCCATGACCACAATAGAGACATCGGGGTCGAAAGGATTTGATGGGTGGCTATACTGCAACTTTATCTTCTTTTCCAGTTGTGCCATTCTGGATTTCAGTTCACCAATTTCCGAGTCAAAATCATCCTTCATTTTTTTAATTTCTTCTTTCAAGATGTTTTCAAGTGAGATCCGTAATTCATCCACTTTGGACATCAGTTTTTCTTCAATGTTGTCAATTTTAGTGTTCAGCAGCCTGATCTCCTTTAGTAGCAAGTCATCTTCTTTGTCTTTATCCTGTCCACTTCAGATACTTTGTATCAAAATATATCAAAAAATAGTCTGCGGGGACGTAAAGCCAAATAAATTCATGTAACCAGTTCACCTTGGGCCACAGAATGACCAAAAATGGATTCCTGCCGTTTCCTGGCTTACTGGGTCTAGGATATTTATATTTACGTTAGTGCTATCTTAAGCTGTTATTCAATTTATTTTATTCTTATCTGTTGTTATTTTACATAAGATATTTACTTATATGTGCCTGTGTGATGCATTCTGAGGCCACAAGACAAACTAATGAGAATCAAAATAAACTACAAGAGACTCTTTCTACATTTCACATGTTATTCAGATCTATTTCTATTCTAAAATTGTCCATAACAGCAGCTTTACTTTCGGTAAATCATTATTTTGCAACCAGCTGACGGATACTAAGAACACAGGACTTTAAAGAGCTGGTGCAATCAAAGCAGGTTAGCTGAGGGCTGTTTCTGTTTACAAAGCTCCAGCTCCTAAAACAGACTCCATGACAGCATTGCAGGCAACGGAGGGCAGATCAATGAAATATTTTTTAAGTGTGCTTCTTATTCTCTGCTCCCAATCACTCCTCTCCTCTGCACTAAAACAGATGTCTGCCTTGATAAAGCTTCCACTCGGAGCCCACAGAGCACAGCTTCCCTCCCCAAGGCCATTTTCGAGGGCCAGATAACTCAGTAGCTCCCACAGCGCCACGCAGCACAGATAATAAAACTCCCATTTGACGTCGCAGACCACTGGCCCAGCGTACAGACCCATTTGACACACAATAAGTGCATCACAACAGACATATCTGCCACATCAGCTGCTGAAGGTCAGCTCGAGACGGCATTGTGCACAGATGTCAGCTGGAAGAACACTTCCCATATGTTAGGGGGCAGTAGCTTAAAGGTGGCAGAGGCTGTTTGTGGCTCCAAGGTCGCATCATGAATTAATTGTCTCCTCCTTAGTAGCAGTCCTCAGCAGCTACTGTTGCTATTTTTCGCCGGCAGTTACAAAAGCATAAAGGAATCGTCATCGGCTACCGAAAGGATGTGGACTTTCAAACAACCAAAAGCAATTTATATATCTGTGCGGCTCAGCCAAGGAAAGTGCTGCTGTGCTGCATCACTGCCCCGAATATAATTCCTCCCACACATCTTGCACAGCTCTTCCATTCTGCTTTTTATTTCAATGAGACCACTAATAGAAGTGAGTCACAGCAGATGGACAGGCAGCTCTCCGGTCAGCCAGGCCATCTGTTATTGTTCTAGGAGGTGGCCAGCAGCCTTAACGCAGAGCTGATCCGGGATCTGTAACGTATGCTGATGTGCTGATGCGGCATATGGTGATTGCCATCCTTCCAGCGCTCGCCACCAACACACCCGCAAAAGTGCGCGTGTGAAAAATAAACCAAAGCTGGAGCTGAGGGGAGGAGGCCGATGATGTAGACATGTGAACATACAGCACTCACACCTTTATATATGGATCTATGCATTCCTGTGCTCCTCAATATCCTCCCCTTCCCACACACACACACACACACACACACACACACACACACACACACACACACACACACACACACACACACACACACACACACACACACACACACACACACATACGCCTACACACGTGAACAGCACACAGATACATGCTTACCAAGGGCAGCAGAAAGATTGCAGGCAGCAGGCAGCCTCTCATTGTTTCCTGTGAAGAGCTTGTATCCAAAAGGCTCCACGATTTCTGCAGGTGTGTATGTGCCTTCAGAGGGATGCAGTGAAATTGCTCCCCTCAGCCTCACCACGCTTCAGCATCAAGGGCTCTGAAATACAACACACAGAGGGACAAGGCTTTGAAAGAGAACAAACAACGAGAGCATCGCAACTGCGTGTGGACACAGCATCAATTGGCATGTTAAGTTGGTCCACCTGTTAGAGTCACTGCAGGAAAAGCAACAAGCAAAAACTATGTTATTAAATTCACTATAAGTAGATATTATTAGCTCTTGCTAAAGGTACACATTGAAATTCATTTCTGAAAATGCTCCTTCAGTCCTAGTGTTGATGTCACTGCTAATAGCTCTGACTTCCTGATCTGTGGCACGAGACAGTTTGCTATTAAGTTCAGATGAGACAGAACAGCAAAATAGTCTGCGATCTTTTTCACACATCAAACTCTATTTGTTGTACACTGATTTTATTTCTTTCTAAGTGCTGTTTTTGCTACTACAAGCGGAAAACCTGAAAGAACTGCATATTGTAAATATCATTTGTTTGTGACAATCGGTGTACATTTGTCTGTCGGTTCTGTGTGCAACATGACTCAAAACAGACTTGGATTTGGATGAAATTTTCAGGGAAGGTCAGAAATTAGACAAGCGACCACCGAATTAGATTTTGGGCAGTGACAAAGCTTACCAGTCTGGATCCACGGATTTGTAAAGGATTTCAGTATCATTGCAAGATACATCCATGGCCATAAGTTTGGACACAAGTACCATGACGGTTGTTGAATCTTAGAAATACCACAAATTGTCACTTACAATATAAATACCAGTCATAGCCATCAACCAAAATGAAATATATTTCATTTTGGTCATGGGCTGTAGTATCATGGAGTCACTGTAACTACGACTACTAGTGAACACTGCATCAGGTGTCCGCTGATGATTCACATGATTACGATCCTACTACAAATCCACCGCTGTGAACTTGCCGGGACTTATCTGGTCAGAAATATACGACAACTAAGCAGCCTTGGTGGAAGTACTGCACTTTGAGTGGTTTTTTTTTGTTTGCAAAATGGATTCATTTTAGAAAGAAAAACTTCTGTCCAAAATGATATTTCTCTTGACACAGTCAGACAATTTCTAGATAGTTACTTGTCTAGTTTCATTTCTATGAAACACACAGCAACTTTTCACAGTGAAGAGTTAAAAAAAGACAGTCGTTTTATATTACTGTAAGCAATTATATTTAACTATGCATTTTTTTCTGTTGTAATCAATTCTGTGTCTTATTTGTCTTCTATTCATGCCTTTTAGTGCTGTCTTTATGTATATTTTATATCATTCCTTTGTTCTTTTATCGCTCAACTTAATACCTTTAATGTCTGTCATACAGCACTTTGAAAGGCTCCACAAACACATTTTTTCTAAACAGTGTACTGTGTGTGCATGGTGGGACACATTAGGAATACATTCTGTTATCTGTTACTGTTGCACCCCAGGTGGTTTTAGATGATCATGTCTAACCTTTAAGTCACCGTATTTCTAAGCAGCATGCTATCTGGTAAAAACTACTGGAAAAGATGCCACAGTTAGAGCTGCAGAAATCACATCTTGTCTTGTGTGACAGCTTTCAACATGTTTTGTTGAGAAAAATGTACGATTTTGGAAATTGTGATGAACATTTTGTTGATCGATTATCAAGAGATGATTAATTATAAATGAAAATGACCAGCTGTAGTCCTATACGGTACAATCTCTGTTTTTTAATCAAAAGTTGGATTTTGTTTAAAAGATATGCTTTGTTAAATAAAATCAAACAGAACTTTTGTACATTCCCCACTGAGAGATCAGTACCGTTATCTTATCTTAAAAGACTCTCAAAACAGACTCTCGCTCACAGCTGACTTCGCAGAATAGTCACAAATCACACACATAAAACAAACACACGGGCCTTCAGTGGTATGTATCATTTTATATCTTGTCCCCACAGAATCCTACACTCGTAAAACCCCCTCGATTAAATCACAGAGGCAACATTTGCTGTTTTTTTTTCTGAAGCTAAGATATGTCATCACCTACTCTATATTAAAGCAAAGAACTGTAAACTATGGACGTGACTTTATATACAGATAAACTGGATTACCAAAGGCAGGAAATTTGAGGGATCACGTAAATTTCTCTGAAAACAATAACATTTACATGCCTGAGGTCCGACTTTAAAACAGCCCCCTCCCATGCCTCACCTCTTACATGTCTTACTCATCCGCACAGCTTCCTGAAAACACAACGATCCACTGCAAACACAAAGCTACACTGACCAGCAGCAGCACACAACCAGTAAAAAGAGCAGAACACACAAACATCTTCCCCCGAAAGATAATTCATGCACACGCACAGACAAATTCTGCTCCGTGTCCTTTCCCTTTGGTAACCAATCCAATTACCTCTAAAGCGTCTCTTGCATGGTTTATCAAGTAATAGGACAGAGCGTGCTCAGAGGGGAAAACACGGAGATATCGAGGAGGACGACACATGTCAAGTAGGGCTGAAACCAAACTGTCAGGATGAGCATTTGAACAAAAACGCAGCGAGACAGATACGGAGACAGACACTGGATCAATTAGCTCCATTTCTTGCCGTCTATTCAGCCCAAAATGTCACAGCAGCCATGTTGCTGGTGGCTGTAAATGAAGTTAAGAAACAGTCTTATGTAGAACAAATCCATATGTCTTTGGCATTGAGAAAGCAGTGGTGCAGGAGACAGCAGATGGGGTGAAAATCAAACTATCCCCAGGGCAGGAGAGCCAAGCGAATCCCTACTTTGGGTAGCAATGGGTATGTACAACTCACTAGGAAATCTGTGCTTTTTATGCCATGGTAGTAGCCACTGTTGTTTATCATATTAAAGTGTCACAGCAGAGCATAAGATGAGATGTAACAGTTTTCAGTGACAAATGCTCATCTGTTTGGCACTTAGCTCCAGCAAAAACCGACAAGAACCACACAAAAACATAACCAGCCTAGGATAGGACGACTGGGAAACACATCCACTAAAATTAGCAGCTGGTTGTCAATCAATGACAAGACTGTGCATGTGTGTGCGTGCGTGCGTGTGTGTGTGTGTGTGTGTCTACAGATGCAGATACAAAGAGAAATGCAAGAGAGAAAAACAGAGTGGGCTTCAAGTCTGTGCACCCTCCTTAATGATTTATGTAAAATGTAAAGAGAATTTTAAAGACCTGTCTCAACATATCAGTTCCATGTGTGCTGAAATCCTCTGAACATTGTCATGCATTAATAATTCATTTTCAGTTTAAACGATCCCAGTAAGACAGAAGAAGAATGCTTCCAATTAACCCAGATGCTGTAAACGTGGACTGCATGTCTGTCAGAGTGCAATAATGCAGTCATCCAGATTCATTAGGTTTTGGCAGCTTTGTAAATACGTTCAGGTAATGTTCCTCTGCTATCATACCACATATCCTACAGGCCACATAACACGGACAAACAGTCCACTCTTGTCATTTACATTAAAGCTCGCAAAACGTCAGGTGATTTGTCTCATATGGAGGGAGAAGAAAAAACGTAAAACGGCCTTAATTGCAATCAATAAGTGACCAATGATTTTTTTTTACCCCGTGCCACAGAATCAATAGGCTAATTTTGCCTTGCCCTTTTCTTTATTCCCGCATTCGCAAATCTTTAATT